>NC_135785.1:232378544-232678544 GCF_051106095.1 Pogona vitticeps | reverse complement strand
GGCAGCCAGAATTGGGGAAACATGTTGGTATCTACTGGCTCCACTCAGCAGCCTGACTACCATGTTCTGGACCTGCTGAACTTTCCATACCAGCCTAATAAGTAGTCCCATGAAGAAAGCATTACAGAAGGCTATTTTAAGACTACCGGCATATGTACCAACATGGTGAGGGACCTAGTGTTAAGGTAGGTGTGCAGTGGGCAATATGCCTAAGTTGTACCACAGATGCTATCTGAGTGTCCATTGACAGTGCTGGGTCGTGTAAAATACCCAAGCTGTGCACCTCATCTTTGGCAGAGAGAGTAGCCCCACCAAAGGAAAGGGAGACAACCAAGGCACAAACAGCACGAACCCACACAAAGGACCTCTGTCTTGTCCAGGTTCAACCTCAGTCTATTCCCCCCCCCCCATCCATCTCAGTACATCAGGTAGGCAGTGCTCAAGGGATGGGTCAGCATCCACTGCAGAAGGATGGAAGGGAAGATAGAGTACGGTGTCATCCACATATTGGTGTCACGAAACTCCATATCTCCTGATGACCTCCCCCTATATAGATATTAAATAACATCAGTGAGATGCTTGATGTAGCAACCCTCCAGCTCCTCTGTTTGTTTTTCTTAAACCCCAGATTTGCCTTTGGGTGCTACTGCCAGTTTTTACCCTTTTATATGCTGCCACCACAGGATTTTCCTCAATCTACCAAATTGTAATAAGGAATCCCAGCTGTCACCATTAACAAGATTTATTTATAGGATAACAGTTCATTCATACATGGAAATCAAAGATGATCTTATTTTATTCATTCAGTACAGTGGTGCCTCGCATTGCGACGTTAATTCGTTCCGCAAAAATCGCTGCAGAATGAAAACGTCGCAATGCAAAATAAAAAAGCCCATAGAAACGCATTGAAACCCCATCAATGCGTTCCTATGGGATGGAAACTCACCGTTCAGCGAAGATCCTCCATAGCACAGCCATTTCTGGTGCCTCTTAAGCGAGGAATCCGTCCCAGAAAACAGCGTGCAGCCATTTTGTTTACCCGACGGCCATTTTGAAACCGCCGATCAGCTGTTTCAAAATCGTCGCTTTGCGATGCTCGGTTCCCGAAGCAGGGAACCGATCATCGCAAAGCGAAATTCCCCCATAGGGAACATCGCAAAGCAATTGCTTTTGCGATTGCAAAAAATGTGTCGCAAAGCGATTTCATTGCTAAACGGAGCAATCGCTATGCGAGGCACCACTGTATATGTACTTTTGATTTGAGATATGCTTGCTTAGTTAGGTTTTCTTTAATCATGATGTTATTATATCCAACCAGTTTCTTTTATTATAATTACTTTTAATTCATTCAATTCTTAATCACATAAACTTTCCAAGACTTGTCCTATTCCTATCTCTTTCAATCTATTTCTCTGTCTCTCTGTTACTCTTCTCTCTAACCCACCCATGGCCCTAACTGCCTAAACTGTCCTTAACTGTCTTTCTTTCTCCTTTTATTTCCCTGGTTCCGCCCCTCCTGTCATGTCATTGGCTCCCATATCAGAGCTCTGACCTGACCGACAGGAGTGTTCTGAGAGCTGTCCATCACACTCAACCCCTGCAGGACTCCCACAACAGAGAGTCCAAGGGTTGGAGACCATCTCCCCAAGTTGAACTCTCTGGGGACAGTCATCGAGGAAGGACCAGGGCCAGGCCACCAACACCTAATCCCAAGATCCCTCCCCAGAAGGATATTGTGGTTGATGGTATTAAACGCCACTGAGAGATTGAGGAGGACCCTGTCAGCATCCCTCAAAAGGTCATCTTGCAGGGCACTCAATGCCGTTTCCATGCCATGACGCAACTTAAACCCAGACTGGAATGGGTCGTTGGCATCAATTTCATCCAGGAGTGTCTGTAGTTGATCGGTCACCACCCTCTTCACTCACTTTCTTATAAAAGATACATTGGCAGTGGGCCTATAGTTTTTATAATCTTCCACTGCCATCACATAGCCCTTTGGAGCATCCCAAATTTAGTGTTGTTCTGGATAGCTCCCACATTGTGAATGAGCCCTGGGCATGCCCAAGGATGCCAAAAGATACCTTTGGCTATTTATAAGTGATCCTGAGTCATGCTACTGGGTCCTTCCCAGTAGTGGGTCACATTAATCACAAAGCCATCAGAGGAAGGCACTATTGTATATCAGATAGAAAATGTTGTGCTGGGTTTAGTATTTTTGTATAGACCATTCACAGGCTTCTTTGTTGTCATGTCCTGCATCTTATTATTTTTGTTTCTGATAACATTTTTGCTTTGTGATGCGACTACATATGTGGCAGTTCTGACAGTCTCTGAATATGGGTCTGAAATAATTTGATGTCGTAAGACTGACATCTGAATTGGCTTGCAGTTGTAGGTAAAGGGCAGCTTCCTCAGCTACTTTGCTGGTACCACCTTAATTTTGATTATATCCTGAATATCAGTTTGCTTAATGAAGTCTATAGACTTCAGAAAAAAACATGCACATTATTTGTTGCCAGGCATAGACTGTTGTGTTGATTAATAAGAAAATCCCAGATTTGAAAAATTGCATTAGTGATTGAGGTAATATTTTAATATCAATAGAAGTTTCAGGATAAATGCCAGTTGCTTCCTTTTATGTATTTATTTCCTTTAATGGCTTGTCTCTCTGAAAAACATGTGCTGTTTCTGAAAACTTGCTCCTTCCAGAGTACCTAAACACACAGGGTAAGGAGCAACAATGTAAAACGTAACTTAGCCAGCTATTGATCTCAGAATGTAAAAACGGATAAATAATTCACAGGCATTCTTTCTGAATCCTTGCTTAGACTTTAAGTGAGAAATTGGTAGGACTAGTTCCTAGGAATTGATTCTTATTCACTCTGTTGGATTCTAACTGTGCACAGTTAGACTTATTGTCTTAATGTGATGAGATGTTAAGCTCAGCACTGTATGCGTGTAGTCTAGCTAAAACCTCCATGGTCCACTCAGAACCTTAGGTTGCAGCTAGACCTTAGGCCAGCTATCCTGGCCTTGATCTGTTTGGATCATGCTGAACAAGGTCTCTTTGAGATGTGGTATGTCCACCACAGCTCAAGAGACTCTGTTTAATGCAATGTAGGCTGATCTTTCACTTTAAAGAGAAAAAGGGGAAAATCCTTCCTCCTCTGTGCTTTGCCTAAGCAGTTTAATGATCTTGAGAAATGGAAATGTAGGAGCTATCCTACACATACAAAAAAAGGTAGTCCCTGACAGGGATTCAAAAAGGTACAGGTAAATATCCATCGGGGGGGGGGTTGTTCACAATGGCACATATGTCATGTGATTGCCAAAAAAGGAGCAAACCAGTCCTTCCCCAACCTGGACCAAATTACAGGACAAATACCGTTCTGATCACATCCTTATATGCGTTTTAGGATTGCAGTTTTAAGCAGTGTAATTAGGTAGCTTAACTGAATGGAGGCTGCAGACTATGACACATGCATAGACTATGTTGCTTCTGAGTAAATATTCTAGGATGACTCAATTGTTCTTGAATTTCAACAAATTTGTAATGTTAAATATGAACCTGTAAAAATTGGTGATGTGGACAGCAGTTAGAGGAATTCGTTGCTGAACAAGGAAGAGTATTTTCCCCCATTATTCTGTGTGTGGCAGCACATCTAGGTATCATAAATGTGGAGTTTTTCTTTTCAAATTATTGCTTTTATCATATATTCAGATCCATATTTATTTATTTATTTATTTATTGGACTTACAGTGGGGTCTTGACTTAAGAACGGCTTGGGTTAAGAACATTTTGACTTAAGAACCGCTCTCATAGGAAAATATTGACTTGACTTAAGTACTTAGATTTGAGTTAAGAACTGAAAAAAAACCCACGTGGGAGGCAGGGAAAGTGCAAAAAGTGAACTTTCAGTTAACTGTTGGCCAGTGAAAAGGGTGCCTGTCTGCTTCCTCATTTCTCCCAGTGTTTAGAGAGTGGATTGGGAGACAGTCTTCAGACTGCCTGGTACTGTACTGCCTGGACTGTATTTTCCCTGCCTTCCCTTAACCTTTCTTGACCTAAGAAAAAAAGAAACAAAATATCCCCCTCTAGTGGTCGAAGGTGGAATAGCAGCTTCCCATTAGTTTCTATGGACGGAAAAGAGCAGATACGGATCAAATGGTTTTCAATGCATTCCTATGGGAAATGCAGATTTGACTTGAGAACTCTTTGACTTCAGAACCGCCTTCCAATACGGATTAAGTTCTCAAGTCAAGACCCCACTGTATATACCGCCCCATAGCGCTACAAGCACTCTCCGGGCGGTTTACAATTTTTTAATTATACAGGCTACACATTGCCCCCCCAGCAAGCTGGGTACTCATTTTACGGACCTCGGAAGGATGGAAGGCTGAGTCAACCTTGAGCCGGCTACCTGGGATTTGAACCCCAGGTCGTGAGCACAGTTTTAGCTGCAGTACAGCGTTTTAACTACTGCGCCATGAGGCTCATATATGCTGTCAGCTTCAAAATAATTTGGTCAATTAAAGTTGCAATGTTATAGATATGTATCTATCCATTTGAATGGCTTTCAAGTCTGATTTGAAGATACAGATCTAGAAATAGGGTAGGTTGGGGATCCTGAAGATATCCACCTGCAGTTAGTAACTGGCAACAGAGACATAAGCTACCTACCTGGTCACACTCTTTTCCATTTCGGTGACATACACTGTAATTCTGCCCAAATTATACAAATAATTTCAAATTTTGTGTGTATTTATATAAATTAGTATACAGTGGTGCCTCGCTTAACAATGTTAATTGGTTCCCAAAAAAAATCGCTATGGGAAAACATCGCTAAGCGAAACACCATTTCCCATAGGAATGTATTGAAAACCAGTTAATCTGTTCCAATGGGAAGGGATTACTGTCCTTAAGCGAAAATCCCCATAGGAAACATCGCTAAGCGATACAATGTTTCCCCCATTGGAATGCATTGAAGCCTATTCAGTGCATTCCAGTGGTTTTGCGATGTCTGTTTTTGCAATGTTAAGTGTGTCTTAAAAGGTTCAAAAACGGTTTTAAATGCTTGGGATTGTTAATGCACCTTCTAAAACCTTTGCAAACTTAATTTGGCTTTGTTCTGAGTCTTCATTAATTTTTGGTGAATTTCCCCCCCCCCCATTGGAAAGCATTGAACTGCAGGTTTGACAGCTGTCAAACCTCATCGCTAAGTGAATACATCGTTAAACGAGGCAATCGCTAAGCGAGGCACTACTGTATACACTTTTAAGTAAACCAGTGTCCTATGCTGACCTCTTTTGTGGTGATGTATAATTTGACACAGTACATGCATCTAAGAGTTAAACCCACTGAACTAAAAAAATGACTTGTGTCTGAGTAGGTACATATATACATGGTATGTAGATGTGTTGTAAGATTTATTTAATTTTAAACCCTTCATGGTTTGGGACCATGGTATCTGTCAGAGCGTCTTTCCCCAGTGTCAACCCCCTGCTCCACCAGATCCTCCCAGGCAATGATCCTCTGGGTGACCACTCTAAAAGAGGCCAGGGAGTCATATATAAGAGCCTTCTGCTGAGCCTTCTTCACTGTGGCATCACCTCTTTGGAACCAGCTCCTAGTAGAGTTGTGCCTGGCTTCCTCCCTCCCAATTTTTAGAAGGCATGTCAAAACCTTGCATTTTAGAGAGGCTTTCCATAGTAACCCTGCCTGATCCCATGCCTCATGTCCCACTTGTTACTGGGATAGTATGCCTCTTGTCACTTGTTTTATTTTTCTGTTTATTTATAATCTTATTGTTAATGTGGTGTTTCATTTTATCATGCTGTAAATAGTGCTTTGCACTAATGGGCCTGTATACAAAATGAAGGAAGAAAGGGTTAGGAAGGTTTGGGTACCCCTATGGTCTACAGTCCCGATAATCTTTGCTATTGGGCTCACTATTCCTTGTGTGGCTCATGCAACTGTTCGCGTAGTTGATTATGCAACTGTTTGCAATACCCAGAAATTGTTCAGTTTTCCTTCCCTAACACATAATGAAGAACTTGCTGCCTGTGACTGTAACATCATTTGAGCTGGCAGAATGATTCTGTTGGATATTAGGCCAAAATATCCAGAGGGCCATAGAATCCCCAGGCTTCCTTTGATAAGATGATTGCCCTACTGCCTTTTTCTTCTGAAGTATGAGGAATTACAGCTGAGAATGTTAATAAATAAATACAGTTAGTTCTTAAGAAACATTTACTTTCAAATTATTGAAACAGGCCTGAAATATTGATGAAAGGTTAAAAATTTGGTCTTTGTCAGTCAGCCAGAATGTTGTTTTCAGGACACCTAGAACAGGTATGCATAGTGAGCTAAACTGTGGCTCAAGACTGAAGCAAATACATTTTCTTCTGTTATTTAAAGAGAGAGAGAAAGAATGAGAATGAGAGCAAGCAATATGATATTGGATGTAGGGTTGGACTAGGTAATGTTGTGCTCCTTTCCATTTTTAAGATTAATTGCCATAAACTTTTTTTAATATCAATTATGGGAAGTAAAAGGAGGCACCAGCTACAACAGAGGGATCACAATGTTACAACATGTAGTGTGGTATACTGCAGATTAACTATTTGCCTGTGTGTGCCAGCCAGTATTTTGAAGAGTATCTTTCCTGTAAATGATGTCTGTTTGTGCACAAATGTGTCATTTGGAAACGTGCCAGCAAGGAAATTATTGTTACTGGGTAAAGTACTGATTCTGATCTGGACTTAGCATAGTGTTTGCACTGTGCTTGAAAGGAAGCATATCCACTATGATTAGTTTGTGTTCTATGTACAGTCTTAGCCTTTGCCTAGACACCTTCTTTAAGCATGTATTTGTAAATTTGCATTATAGAGACGTAGTTTTTCATTTTGTGTTTCAGAAGAATGATTCTCTCACTAAGAATTTGGGGCTGTGTGCACCAGCCAGTCTTTTGAGGGGAATCTTTCCCATACTTGCTGGCACACCCCTCTGGCACGCATGGGCAGCTGTAGGCTAAACTGTGTAGAATAAGATTCTTTATCCCTTTGTCTGACACATTTCATTTTATGAGTTTAGATAATCCTGTTCTGCAAAAGCAGGCATTGTTATTTTCAGTAAGCAGACTGGATTCATCAGAGCAAGTGTTGTAAGCAGAGATACATCTAGCCCCTCTGCTGTGTTAATACAAATGTTGTGACACTGGTGGCAAAAAAGCCCAGGCATAAAAAGAACAAATAATTTTAAATATATAATATTGTCTGTGGATGAGCACTGTTTAAAAATTTAGTGGTGCTTGCTTTTCCTATCTTGCTGAGGATAACCAAGGCCAAATCAGTTGTGCAACCATACTTACGTATAAATTTATGTAGTAAAGGATGCTGCAAAATTACTTGTTTTCTGCTACATAGAATAAAGTACTGTATATTTAATTTTGATATCATGATGTAGAATGCATTTGTGCTTTCTCTTAAGGAAGAATAGAACTCAATAGTATTCTTGTAAAATTCTTGTATTCTTGTAAAATTCTATTTGTTTGATTTTAATAAATGTTTTCTAAATCTAAGGACTGCTTTTTGATCAGTATTAGTTGGAAACTGTGTGGAATGATAAAACAATAATAATAAAAAAAAACACTTGAAGTAGGAGATCAGAAATACATTGGATGTTGAATCTTAGATCCAGGAATTTTTACTTTATTTTTTATAATCAGGCATGTATTGAAAAAGAGAAAGGTTGCGTAAAGGCAGTGATGGTGAACCTATGGCACTCGTGCCACAACTGGCACACAGCCCTTTCTATGGGCACGCAAGCCATACGTTGCCAGATCGCTACTCCCCCTGCCAACCCTCAGGAGGTGTCTGCAGCCATGGTGCTGGTGCTTCAACAGACGGCAGCTGGTGCTGGCAGTGGAACTGGAGTGGGGTCTCGAGGAACCTCCGTACCCAGTTTGGGCACTCGGGCCCAAAAAGGTTTGCCACCACTGTGTAAAGGAATTGGCAACATGTGGTTGCCATCCCAGGACATAGCCACAGGGCTTCATCAACCTTATTTAAATGTATGGAGAAAATGGAGGGAGGGAGGGTGGATGGATGTGTATGTGTGTGTGTTTGTGTGAGAGAGAGAGAGTGAGAGAGACTGACTCAAAACTATGAAAAAGAACAGGCAAGAAAAAGAGAAACCTTGAATTAAGGCAAGGGGGAAGGGTGGCTTTTTAAGGTGCTGTCTAGGTTTATCATTGCTTTCCTTCCAAGAAGCAGGCATCTTTGAATTTCGTGGTGCTGTCACCCTCTGCACTGATCATGGAGCCCAAGAAAGTAAAATCTGTCACTGCCTTCATATCTTCCCCTTCTATTTGCCAGGAGGTGATGGGACCAGTGGCCATGAACTTAGTTGTTTTGATGTTGAGCTTCAGACCATTTTATGCACTCCCCTCTTTCACCCTCATTAAGAGGTTCTTTAAGCCCTCACTTTCTGCCATGCTTTTGCATAGTCAATGAAGCAGAAGTAGATGTTTTTCTGGAACTCTCTGGGCTTTCTCCATAATCCAGCACATGTTAGCAATTTGGTCTCTGGTTCCTCTGCCCCTTTGAAATCCAGCTTGTACTTCTGGGAGGTCTTAGTCCACATATTGCTGAAGCCTGCCTTGTAGGATTTTGAGCATAACCTTGCTAGAGTGTGAAATGAGTGCAATTGTACGGTAGTTGGAGCATTCTTTGGCACTGCCTTTCTTTGGGATTGGGATGTAGACTGATCTTTTCCAATCCTCTGGCCACTGCTGAGTTTTCCATTGATGATGATAAAAAAGCACACTGGTCCTTTGATATTGGGCTGTGGCACCAGGGTGTGTGACATGACCTTTAGCCTGGTTTGTTCCTTTTTGCACAGCACACATAGAATGATTAAAGTGGTAGGGAAAGTCCCCTCCCCCCAGTTCTGCATTAGCTGTCTCTATCAAGCACGTCATTGCTAGCAGCACTCTGGCAGCCACTGATGATTAAATCCTCTGCGAGCTAGCAAAAATTTAACACAATTTGCTAGGCACGTTGGACACCTTACTACTCCCTATACCACACCATGGCTGGAGTGCAATGTGTTCCAGCAAAAATAGTGCGCATCTTTATCAAATTTGGTGCATCCTGCTAGTTCGGTACACAGCCTGTGTAGATTCAATAATATTTTTAATTCAAGTAATGTATGATTTCCTTCCTTTCAAATCAAGGAGGTAATGTCGGCATATATAAATTTTGGGGGGAGTAAAAGGTAAAAAAAGTTCCCTGACTCCTACTCTAAGGTTAAGGGATTTCCATGCATAATCCCCAGACATTTGGAGGCTGTTCAGCCCCAGTTTACAGTCTGAGGCTATTTCGAGTAATAGCTGACAGTACTGTATCCTATTCTAAGTACTTTTCCTAGCAATGTAAAAAAAAAAATAACAGCTACCTTTCTACCAATTTTAGCTAAAGAGCTTACCTTGATTGAAGTGTCCACTATTAAAATGTTCAAGAAAAAATGCTAAATGTAAAAACAAAGTTGCTAAATGTAGTAAAGGTAGAGAATTCTGATCCCATACATTCTCCATAGTCTTACTCCAGCTCAGTCTTATCCATATTCTGAGGTTTAAAAACTATCAAGTGACTTGTTTCTTGCCTTCCTTCTTTTTAAAAAAAATGAAAGGGGGTTTCATTGACTCAGCAACTAGTCCTTTATATTTTGTATAAGATGATTTTGTTGTGGTTTGCTAAGTTATGGTGGCTATGTGAGTTAGACAGTTTACCATTATCAGAAAGATCCTTTGTTAAACATATTAAAAACACTAGGTGCTTAAACTATTAAATTTCTCATCTTTAATTTTGTTTTTATACACATTACTAAAATAGGTTATTTCATTATGAATAATTCATAAAATATTTTTCACCTTCTTGGGAAACTAGAACTGCACAAAGTTTTTGCTACTTTTACGAAAATCATAGCCATAAAGATAATTTTCCCTTTAAAGTTTTCAAATGTTTTGGGGCTTTTGATTAGTTGTATGCTCCATCTTCATAACTTTTAGTGTATGTATTTGAATATAATATTTGGATTTTAGAACTTGTTTTAATGGCAAAGCACAGATAATTTTATTAATGTGGAGAGGAAAGTGTATCATGTTCTGAGCTGCAAGATTTGCAAAAGAATAGTGTTTAAGATAGTATTAGTTATTGTGAGAATTATTGATGATGTAAGGAAGGAGTGGAGGATAATCCTATTAGTTTGGGGTGATAATTCATTATATTTTCTTTTCTTCCCCCTTTTATACTTCTCTTGTTCCTTTTTGTTCAGTATTATGTGATTTTCTTATGATTGGGTACAGCTGGTTTGCAAGAAAATGTCAGGCAAAAAGGCTAGGTTATACAACAGATTTTTCCCCCATTAAGCTGTATGTTGACATGTGGTTTTTAAAATTCAGATAGTTTTGGTCTGGTTTTTAAAAAGAATTGCTCAGTATGAAAATACAGTATCGGTCATCATATTAACAGAACTATTTCATTTTTAGCTGTAATTATTTTTCCATACTTTTTTAAAGCACTCAAATGCATACATGCTGATCTTTATATAATCCTTTTATGCTAGGATGTGATATTTTAGTCTCTCAGGGTCACATTTTGTTGCAGAATCCACACTGAAACAGACATCAGTGTAGACTTTGTGCAGTACTGCCAGTTGCACAATTGTAGACAATGTTTCCAGATTTCAGCCTCTTGCCTGTTACTCAAATGCAAGAGCAGACATATTTTTTTTGTTAGACCACAAAAAATTTGATCAACATCAGCTTTTTAGGGTCAAATCTCCCTCCTCAGGCCATGCACCTATATTTTATGGACAATGCAGGAAAATTATAAATGAGACTTCTAAAAATTCTTGGCAGTTGATTGTGCCAGGCGTGCTTTGTTTGACCTGACCTTTAACTCACCCCTAAGAAGACCTGGTGCAACCACCTGCCATGAACTTTTGGGACTCTTATTTATCGTTTTTCATCACTATAAAATATTGATGGATGGCCTGAGGAAATAGGTTTGACCCATGAAAGCTTGCTATTTGGTTTTTTTAAAATGGTCTAATAAAGGTTTTGTCTGCTCCTGCATTTCCACGCAGCCTTTTTGTAATTTTTTTTGCCAGTTATTGTTTTTTATTGATACAAACTAACAATAAAAGGACCTGGGTGTGAGTGTGGCTGGGAAGGGAAGAGGCACAATTTGACAACAAATTTATTGACGACTTTTGTGTTTTATTGGGATGCTGTACTTTTATCTCAGCGAAATGACAAATCATGAAGCAGAGAGCACTGCAGTAACCAATCCTAGAGATTACCAACACATCAACAAGTGTGACCAGGGAATTCCTGTCTAGCAAGGGCTTCAACTGTGCATTCTGATGAAGATGACAAAAGGCAGATCTGGCCTTGGCAGATATGTCCTTCACCCATGGAGAGAGCTGGACCAGAAGCACCCCCAAGTTGCCAATCTTCGGAGGACTGGAGTAGGAACTCTGTCCAATGTATTTGTGAAGGCTTTTACGGCCGGGATCTAATGGTTGTTGTGGGTTTTTTGGGCTCTTTGGACAGAGTTCCTACTCCAGTCCTCTGAAGATGCCGGCCACAGAGACTGGCAAAACGTCAGGAAGAACAAACTTCAGAACACGGCCAAAGAGCCCGAAAAACCCACAACCAATATTAACAACCTCCGATATGCAGTTAGGGAGAAGATTGAGAAGTGTTTAGACAAAATTTATATAAAGCATAGGTCAGGGAACAGGGGTAAATTATCCCAAATGGGGTAAAAGTGAAAATCCTGGAGGTAATGAGCAAGGTGCTACCCTCCTCCCTCCCACCCCCCCACCCACCCCCACCCTCTGCAGCCAAACCTCAAATTGTAAGCCACCTCTCCCTGTTACTTCCTTGGTTGCAACAGGGCACTTGTAAATCCTCCATTAGTTCAGAGATCGGAGATAAGCCTGCTTGATTGGTTACAGCTGTGGATTAGCCCCAGGCAATCAATCAATCAATCCGGGTCTTCTGAATGACTGCTTCCTCTGGAAATGACTGCAAAGAAGCAGGAGGAGGGAAAGGATCAAGGAGCAAGCAAGGGAAGGAGGGAAGAAAGGTGTGAGAGACCGAGGACTTCATCAAGCTTATTTAAATGTATATAGAAAAATGGAGGGAGGAAATGGAGGGAGGGTGGATGGATGGATGTGTGTGTATGTGTCTGTGTGTGTGAGAGAGAGGGAGAGAGAGAGAGAGTGAGTGAGTGAGAGAGAGAGGGACTGACTCAAAACTATGAAAAAGAACAGGCAAGAAAAAGAGAAACCTTGAATTAAGGTCGGGGGAAAGGTGGCTTTTTAAGGTGCTGTCTAGGTTTATCATTGCTTCCCTCCCAGGAAGCAGGCATCTTTGAATTTCATGCCTGCTGTAACCTTCTGTAGTGATCATGGAGCCCAAGAAAATAAAATCTGTCACTGCCTCCATATCTGCCCCTTCTATTTGCCAGGAGGTGATGGGACCAGTGGCCATGATTTTAGTTGTTTTGATGTTGAGCTTCAGACCATTTTTTGCATTCTCCTCTTTCACCCTCATTAAGAGGTTCTTTAATTCCTCCTCACTTTCTGCCATGATTTTGCGTAGTCAATGAAGCAGAAGTAGATGTTTTTCTGGAACTCTCTGGCTTTCTCCATAATCCAGCCCATGTTAGCAATTTGGTCTCTAGTTCCTCTGCCCCTTTGAATCCAAATACTGTATCATTTCCTTCCTTTCAAATCAAGGGGGTAATGTCGGCTTATATAATTTTTTTGTGGGGTAAAAGGTAAAAAAGTTCCCTGACCCCTGATATAAAGGGAACAGTGTATCAAAAGAAGATATAGAAAATTATATTAAAGAAAATGTTAAGAATAAACTATTAGAGAATGATAAAAGAGAATTAGAAAAAGAGATAAAGGATGAAGAAATTATTGAGATGATTAATAAATTAAAAACTGGTAAAACTCCAGGTTTTGATGGAATAGGACTAGAATATTATAAAACTTTTAAATCAATATTGATCCCTAAATTAAAAATGCTTTATAATGAGATATTGGAAGGAGAGAAAATACCAGACTAATGGAAACCTTCATTGATAACTCTTATTCCAAAACCCAATAAAGATTTAATAATAATAATAATAATAAACCTTTATTGGCATACAGCAGAAGGAGCCGCAAAATAAATACAGTAAAATACGCATACAGGGTTCGTTGCCTGCGAGTGGGGTGCAGAGAAAAACAGCGTTAAGCCCCTCATTTTAGAGAGGGCATGTTGCGACGTCTCTGAATAATGGCGTGAACATATCGAGCAGTTGATACAGTAACTTCCTTGTTAGTACCATTCAAGAGGTATTGGGTTTTTAAAGATTTAACAGATCCAAGTTCATATAGACCCATTTCATTGTTAAACCCAGATGCAAAGATATTTACAGCAATACTTGCGAATAGAATGAATAAGTTTATTACAAAATATATTAAAGAGGATCAGCATGGGTTTATAAAGGGAAGACAAATGGAAAATTTAATTAGGAGAGTTTTGAACATTATATATAATATAGAAAAAGATAAATTAAAGGCAGGTATCTTATCATTAGATATTTTTAAGGCATTTGACTGTGTAGAATGGCCAACATTAAAGATTCTTTTAAAGGGCTGAGGTTTTAGAAAGAAATTTAGGGGGATAATAGACCAACTATATGTGGAAAATACCACTGTAGTAATAGTCAATGACGGAATGATAGAACAGATAGGTTTAGGCTGAGGCACTAGTCAAGATTGCCCTCTTTCTCCAGTTCTGTTTTGTTTGATTATTGAAATGTTAGCAAACGTAATAAAGAATGATGACACAATAAAAGGTATAGGCGAAAATAAAAAAAAAAGATTAATCTATTTGCTGATGATTTCTTATTGACAGTGATAAACCCGTTAGAAAGTATAGATAGAATTGAAATTCATTTGGAAAAATTTGGAAAAATAACTGGATTATGTGTAAACTGGCAAAAATCTGAACTAATGTTGTTTAATCAATAAATTAGAACAAGAAAAGTTTGCTGAGAAATATGATTTCAAGATATGTAGATCAGTTAAATATTTAGGTATAGATTTGCAAAAAATACAAAAATGAAGGAATATAATTATAATAAATTAAAGGAAGTAATTAAAAAGAAATTACGGAAATATAATAATTTTAAACTTTCTTGGTTTGGAAGGATCGCATTGATAAAAATGAAAATCTTACCAAAATTAATTTTCTTTTTAGACTGTTACCAGTACAGTTAACAGAGGATGATTTGAAATTTTGGCAAGGAATGATTAACAAATACTGTAGTGAAGGGAAGAGAGACAGAATGAATAAAAAGTATTGGTATGGAACAACAAAAAAGGTGGCATAGGTTTACCAAATATAAAAAATCATTATTTGTCTAATCAGTCGAGGTTTGGTTGTTGTGGGTTTTTCGGGCTCTTTGGCCATGGTCTGAAGGTTATTCTTCCTGACATTTCGCCAGTCTCTGTGGCTGGCATCTTCAGAGGACAGAGTTAGAATTCTGATTTAGTCACAATGAGCAATTTTCCTTGGCAAAGTAGATATGATTAGCACTGTGTTCTGTTGATCCTATTTGATTATTCAGTGTTTGTTTTTTAAATATGGTGGATCATCACACACTGTCACTAAATTGGGATGGACTACATGTTCCCACCACATATGAAAATATGTACTAATTTCCTTCTCACATTTCCAACAGATATTCAGATAACTAGCATTAATTTTATTTAATTTTGTTGGTGTTAAATACCATCTTTAAAATGGTCGCTTTGATGATACTTTCCAACAATCTCATCCTCTGTCGTCCCCTTCTCCTCCTGCCTTCACATTTTCCCAACATAAGCGTCTTTTCCAGGGAGTCTTCTCTTCTCATGAGATGGCCAAAGTATTGGAGCCTCAGCTTCAGGACCTGTCCTTCCAGGGAGCACTCAGGCTTGATTTCCTTTAGAATGGATAGGTTTGTTCTCGTTGCAGTCCAGGGGACTCTCAAGAGCCTCCTCCAACACCACAATTCAAAAGCATCAATTCTTTGGCGGCCAGCTTTCTTTATGGTCCAGCTCTCACTTCCGTACATCACTACAGGGAAAACTTTGACTATTTGGACTTTTGTTGGCAAGGTGATGTCTCTGCTTTTTAAGATGCTATCGAGGTTTGTCATCGCTCTCAGAGCACTCAGAGTGCTGTCCTCTGAAGATGCCGGCCACAGAGACTGGCGAAACGTTAGGAAGAACAACCTTCAGAACATGGTCAAAGAGCCCAAAAAACCCACAACAACCCACAAGATCCGGGCCGTGAAAGCCTTCACGAATAACTCTTTATTCTTTCTATTAACAGCATCTCTGAATGAGGTGAGACAGTATGTGCCAGTTGAAGAGAACTAAGTAATAAGGAGTGATCTACTGTGGGGAGACTTGATGCTAATTAAGGTCCCTGAACTCCCACCCCCTTGCACATAATTTTCCTACTCTGCCATGGGGTTATGCACCACTGAACAGTGACCAATGGCCAATAACCAAAGAAACATCCAGAAAACTAATAAGTTTTGGGGGGGCTTTGTCATTTTTCAAAGTACTTGCATTGCCCTTCTTCCTTGCCATATTCCTTTTAACTAAAAATGCCTCTTAACTGGCTGAAGAGAAAAAGTTGCTTCTTTTCTCAGATTTCTAACCAAAGTTGCTCAGGAAAAGAGAGAAGCAGGAAAACTGGATTACAATAAGGGAATTTGGGGCAAAATGCTGAAGTTAACTTCTGTGATTACTATCAGCGCAAACAGAGGCTTCAGTTTAACCTCAGAGCTTTGAGTGTGCATGGTTGTTTAGAAAGATAAAAACTAAGAGCAGGATAAGCCAGGACTAAATGGACAATTTTACTGGAAAAGCAATAATTTGAAAAAGCCTGTCAGATAAGGAAATGATCTACATACAATTAAAGGCAGGCTAGATGCTCTTCGAGATTCTATGGTTTTCTAGTTCTAAATCAGAAGCAATTTTTATTAGGAACTTCTTTGGCTCAGGCTCAACAACAAGCAAGACTGTGAAAAGCATATTCCTGCTCTAATAACTGTGCTTTAGAATCTAAGCTTAACCATCTTTGATAGATAAAAAAATTGGATTTCTCAGCCTTGCTAGGTGAATGCTTTGATGCTTTTGTGGCTGTCTTCTATATTAAGTAGCTTGGTTTTCTAGAGTGCTTGCGTTGTGTGTGGGAAGAGTGCATAGACCAAAATGGCTTCCTTGAGGTTTCAACTGAAAATGGCTCAAATTACATGCTGAGCAAGAAAGGCATGGGGTGGCCACAAACCTTACTGCTAATCACACTGTTGTTGGAGCTGTGGAAAGATAGCTCACATGACATTAGCTACCACAAGCAATAGTATACTAGTGTACTAGTCTTAATTAAAAGGAACAGAGAACTAGCAGTAAATACGTGAGGCCTGACTCTAACAGAGAGACAAAAGGAAAGGCTGGAAAGGTTAAACGGGAAGAATGCATGGCACATAACTGTGAACAAAAATCAGATAACTGGATCATTGACTCAGGGTGTACCAGCCATTCTACACATCCGAGAAATTTCTTCACAAATCTAGATGAAAGATCAAGGGGTGATATTCAAATTGCTAATGGTGATTCCATGAAAACTGAAGGTAAAGGAACAGGTATTCAAGGGCTAGTATGCTGTGGGGAGACTTGAAGATAATTTTTGTTTGTTGGTCCATGAACTTTTTCCGCTGCATAGTTAGAGGTTTTCAAGCCAGATAATTTCCACATACTACCAAGTAATCCCCCCATTTATATCTGCAAAGCAACACCTCAGATACACATACTGTAGTTGAAAAGTAAATGTTTCTTTCTTTATATAGGTCAAAGCATAAGTAGATAGTATATGTGTTTGTATCATCATAAGATTATTGTTTCAATATTGCTTGCTAATTGGTACACATAAGCCATGTTAATAGAAACTATAAAAGATTTTAGAGCTGTGCTACAGGTGTGTCTCCTGAGTACTGTCATGATATTCTCTTTTCCTCTGTATTGCGGTTTCACCTGTTTTACCACTAAAACAGACTGTCTTTGTTTAAGATCACTCTGCTCCTTTGCTGCTGCCTCCCCTTTGCTGGACAGGACGTGGTGGCGCTGCGGGTTGAACTGCAGAAGCCTCTGTGCTGCAAGGTCAGAAGACCAGCAGTCGTAAAATCAAATCCATGTGACGGAGCAAGCTTCCGTCGCTTGTCCCAGCTCCTGCCAATCTAGCAGTTTGAAAGCATGAAAATGTGAGTAGATAAATAGGTACCACCACGGTGGTAAGGTAATGGCGTTCTGTGTCTAGTTGCGCTGGCCACGTGACCACGGAAACTGTCTTCGAACAAACGCTGGCTCTACGGCTTGGAAACAGGGATGAGCACTGCCCCCTAGAGTCGGACACGACTGGACTAAATGTTAAGAGGAAGCTTTCCCTTTCCCTTTCCCTACCCCCTTGCTGGGGAAATGGACTTCTAGTATCAACAACACATTTACATACCGAGAAATACAGCATTATTATACTATGTTTATCAGTAGAGGATTTGCAAAGTTTTCCTGTTTAGTTAAATAGAAATTAGGGACCTTATTCTCTTATTAGAAAGTGGTCACTTGTTAAATGGCAGAGTGATGTGGTGTAACTTAACACTGCATGTTGCTAGTTTTATTGCTTTTTGTGTGTGTGGCGTGGTTTACTTTTAGGTAGTTAGGTAATGATCCATGCCATTGGTGCTTTCTCTCTCTTTGCAGATAGCAGAACACCCTCTGTTGGTCTTCTTGCACCCGTTACTCTATTTTGGAATGTTCTGAGAGCCACCATGGTGTAGTTAGTGGTCAGAATGTGGAACTGGAAGACCTGGATTCAAAGTGATAGTTTAGCTGTAATGCTCCATAGATGGTCTTGGATCATCTCTCAGCCTAACTTACTTCACTGGATTGTTGCAAGAAAAAGAATGGAAAGAAGTACGTTGTTGACCTCTGTGAGCTCCTTAGAAAAATATGGGGTATAAATGGAACAAACAGAAGAAAATTCTGCACTGTTATTTAGGATTTATAATTTATTGTGCTAGATGTTATAGGCTAGGACAGTGCAATAAGGGGCTTGCTACACTGTCTCTGTAGGGGTTTGGTAGCTCTAGGAACTGTACACTGGTTGCTGGATCAAAGACAAGTCCATATAGATAGCCCTTCTATTGTCCCCCTCTGTCCTCCATAGCATGATTTAGTAAGTCATACATTCCCCTGTGAAATATTGCAAACCAAATGCATAGCTTCTTACCATGCACTTGACTGCTTACATGTGGTAGCAGGTGCAATAAATTTGTACATTGTGGCCTGGCTGTGCCAAAGAAGGACTTTATTTATATTTAAACTGTTTAAAACTGTGTGCCCTGCATCTTGTGACTGACAGAAGTATTAAATTGTGGTCTGGAGACTTGTGGGTGTATGCCACAGAGGAAGTTGGAATAAGAGTACTTAGGGGACTTGGAATAGCCTCATTGGATTGTAATTTGGAGAAAGGACCAATTTCTTGCACATTTTCTTAAAAAAGCTGTACTTCACATTGTACCACTACAGTTCAGGTGTCACATCTTTCTGTCTGAGCTGTTTAAACCTGTTAGTTAGCTGCACATTGTACTTTGATTCATAGCATTGTGGAGTGCTTTTTTTTTTTTTTTTTTTTTGGTTTGGCGTCATCTTGCAAATATGCCATGTTCCTGGGTATATAGTGGATTGATATACTGTACTCTGAATTTCCTGGCAGTGTAAAACTATGCATTTTAATTGGACACGGGAGTTGTCCTGAAGAATAAACAACAACAAAAGACAAGAACCTGCCAGGATAGTAGGAATTTAGGACTGGACTCAGGCCAGTATCCTTTGATAGAAAAAGCTCTCCAAGTGCTACTTAGAAAAAAATTGGTATGGTTCTGTTGCATGCCATTTAAAACGAGGTTGTGCAAACATTCTTTCAAGGGATAACAGATACTGTATACTGGCTGACAGATCAGTTGAAGGGAAATAAAGATTGAAGGAGTAAGAACGAGTAATATGAACTCTGATAAAGAAGGCAAGTTGGTATCATGAAGCTTGAAGCAGGTGAAAGCCAGTGGTGTAGTGGTTAGACTGGTTTTTTAAATTTATTTTTATTTATTTTCCATTGGGTAAGGAAAGATCATAGGAAAGGGGATTTAGAACAGGGTACTGGGGTAAATAAAATACAGAATGTGATAGAGAACAATATATATCATTATTACTTTTGCCAATGTTTTCTTACTAAGCTTACTTCACACTTACCTTGACATTTTTTCAAAGCCTTTAAAATCTACAATTATATCTTATTTCTCATAATTTTAACCCATTCATGTTTTCATCTCTCATCCAATTATACAAATGTTCCCACTTTTTTCTAGCCTCAACAATTTTTGTCTTTTAATACTTCAGTTAAAATAACCATCTCTGCTGCTTTGAAAAAAAATTCTATTAACTCCTGGATTGTTGGTTGTTT
Organism: Pogona vitticeps; assembly: GCF_051106095.1. Classification (NCBI taxonomy): domain Eukaryota; kingdom Metazoa; phylum Chordata; class Lepidosauria; order Squamata; family Agamidae; genus Pogona; species Pogona vitticeps. The sequence goes on along the minus strand of NC_135785.1, from coordinate 232,658,904 downwards.
AGTCGTTTAGTCATGTCCGACTCTTTGTGAGCCCATGGACTAGAGCACGCCAGGCCCTCCTGTCTTCCACTGCCTACCGGAGTTGGGTCAAATTCATGCTGGTAGCTTTCATGGTACTGTCCAACCATCTCATCCTCTGTTATCCCTTTCTCCTCTTGCCTTCACACTTTCCCAACATCAAGGTCTTTTACAGGGAGTCTTCTCTTCTCATGAGATGGCCAAAGTATTTTAGCGTCAGTTTCAGGATCTGTCCTTCCAGTGAGCACTCAGGGTTGATTTCCTTTAGAACGGATAGGTTTGTTCTCTTTGCAGTCCAGGGGACTCTCAAGAGTCTCCTCCAGCACTACAAATTCAAAAGCATCAATTCTTTGGCGGTCAGCCTTCTTTATAGTCCAGCTCTCACTTCCATACATCACTACTAGAAAAACTATAGCTTTGACTTTGCAGACCTTTGTCAGCAAGGTTATGTCTCAGCTTTTTAAGATGCTGTCTAGGTTTGTCATCACCTTCCTCCCAAGAAGCAGGTGTCTTTTAATTTTGTGGCTGCTGCTATCATCTGCAGTGATAACGGAACCCAAGAAGGTAAACTCTGGATTGTTGGAGTCTCCCTTTTTCCTAGTATTTGCATATAAAATTTTTGTCATTAACTAGTTTCCAAAAGCTCTTAACTTCCCTGCAAGTCCACCACATCTGATAAAAACTACCTTCTTTTAATTTGCATTTCCAACATTTTTAGAGGTACTTCGATATATTTTTGATAATTTTTCAGGTGTCATATACCGTCTAGACTCTAGAACATCTTATATATTTTTTCTTCATAATTATCTGCTTTTGTTAACTTAATGTTGTGTTCTCATATTTGTGACCATGACTGCAAGTCAATATTGTGGCCCACATTTTGGGCCCATTTTATCATACATTCTTTAACTATTTCATCTATTTTAATTACAGTAATTAAATAATAATAATAATAATAATATATTAATTTATTAATGATTCTAATCATATAACATTTTGATCAGTTTTTCCTTTCCATTCAGAAGTACTTTATCTAAAGGTGTCTGTTCCTTACAAAAGCCTATTGTTTTATTTCTTGTATATCTTGATACTATTTGTGTTTTTGTTCAGCAATCAGGTATTATACCCTGTTCTTCTAATTCTTTCCTTGATTTCATACTTAAGTCTTCTTTTAACAAATCTCTATATCTCAAGAGTTTCTTCTGTTCCATTAATTGTGGTTGTGTGAATTGTTTCCATTGGTGAGACCCATTCAGGAACTTTTTGGTAATTTTCTTCCAGGATCTTAGTCCATACCCAGTTCAAAGTTTTCCTTATCAGATGATTCTTAAATTGTTTATTGTCCTTTGCTTTTTTATACTATAGGAAGGAGTGCCATCCTAGGTTTAAATCATGTCCTTCTAGTTTTAGTATTCTGTCATTTTCTAAAACTATCCATTTGTTTATCCAAATTAGACCACAGGCTTTATAATATAAAAATCTGGAAGTCGAAAGCCTGCTCTTTGTTTTGGGTCTTGAAGTGCTTTGATTTTTATTCTAGTTTTTTTCCATTGCCAGACAAACTTCATTATTATTTTAAAAAAATGTAAATTGTTGAAGTATTAATTGTTTTGTAAGGACTGGTATTGTCTGAAAAATTAATATCATCTTAGGTAATACTGTACATTCGTCACAGCTGCAGTCCTCCCTATAAATAATAATTGAAATTTTGACAATTTTTTCAGATCTTTTTTGATCATACCAATTAGTTTGATGTAGCTGTCTTTTATCAAAGTACTTGGGGTTGCTTTTTTTTGTAATCTGAATTCCTAGATACAGTCAACCCTTGACTTACAAACTTAATCCATTCTGGAAGGAAGTTTGTAAGTCAAAAAGTTCGTAAGTCGAATCAGCATTTCCCATAGGAATGTACTGAAAACCAATTAATCCGTTCCGGCTGTTTTTGGTTCTCAGGTCGAGGGGCAGTTTGTAACCTGAATAATTAGTTCCCATAGGAACTAATGCAAAGCCGGTTAATCCCTTCCTACCACTAGGGTCAAAATTTTTTCTTTTTTTCCTTTTAACCTAAGATGACTTAGGTTTAAAAAAGGGAAAGAAAAGAGGGAGGGAAGGAGGGAACAGACACCTTTTCAACAGAACACCTTGAAAAGCACTTTTTCAGCCAAGACAAGCACCTTCTGGGGAAAACCAAGCACCTTTCAGATAACAGATCACCTTGAAAAGCACCTTTTCAATCAAGACAAGCCAATACAAGCACGTTTTGGGGAAAGGAGGGGCAGCAATGGAGGGAGGGAACACCTTTTAAAAATCCAAAAATCAAAAATTAAAAAAAGCCAAAAAATAAAAATACAGTCCATACAGCACTGTACCAAGCAATACCAGGCAGTCTGAAGACTGTCTCCAAATCCACTCTCAAAAACTTGGAAGAGCAAGGAAGCAGACAAGCACCCGCTTCATTGGCCAATGGTTAACTGAAAGTTCAAATTTCACGCTTTCCCCACCTCCCGCACAGTTTTTTTTCGGTTCGTAACTCGAATTTAAGTTTGCAAGTCGAGTCAAAATTTTTCTATCAGAGCGGTTTGTAAGTCGAAATGTTTGTAACTAGAGCCGTTTGTAAGTTGAGGGTTGATTTGTATTTAATTTTTGTTTCCTCTTTAAAACCTGTCATTCCTACTAAATTTTGGATCTCCTCTTCATATTTTTGGTCAAAAGTTGTGGTTTTTGTTTATTTACTTTTAGTATAGATACTTCTCCAAATATTGCGCATGCACAAAGGAGCGGGGTGCACTTGTATGGGTGCATGCACACTTGTGTGCATGCGCAAACAGGCTGTGCGGGGGGAGTGTGTGAGGGGGTGGGAGGTCTGTCTCTGCAGCCTGGTCCGGCTCAGACCATGGACTGGCACTGGGCTATGGACCAGGGGTTGAGGACCTCTGTTCTATATTCTTCCTCTCTTATTTTGAGTCCTTTTATATCTGTGTTCTGTTTAATTTGTTGTAATAATGTTTCAATAAATAGTACAAACAGTAAAGGAGACAACGGGCATCCTTGTCTTGTTCCTTTTTGTATTTTTATATCCCGTGTAAATTCTCCATTTATTCTGATCTTCACTTTCTGTTGTCTATAGATAGTCCTTATTGCCTTAAAAAAGTCGTTTCCTGCTTCCATGATCTCCAATTGGTTTAACATGAAATCCCAACTGACAACATCAAAGGCCTTCTCTGCATCAAGAAAAATCATGGCTATCGCTGTTCCTGGTTGTGTCTCATAATATTCTAGCACATTTAATATTGTCCTAATATTTTTTCTCATCTGTCTCTTTGGCAGAAAGCCTGACTGATCTTCATGAATTATATGTACAAGAACTTTTTTCAGTCTGTCTGCTAATATTAAAGCATATTTCTTATAGTCCACATTCAATAGTGAAATTGGTCTGTAGTTTTTAATTTCTTCTGGTTCAGTTCCTTCTTTATAAATTATTGATATTATAGCTTATTTCCATGTAGGTGGAATTTCTCTTTCCTCTTCAATAAACTCCATTAGTTTTTTTATATGAGTTCACTAAAATATCTTCAGAAGTTTTATAATATTCCACTGGTGTTCCATCTGAGTCTGGTGATTTCCCATACTTTTTTTTTCTTTATGGCTTCTACCACTTCTCATATTGAAATAGGTGCATTCAGTATCTTCCTCTGTTGTTCAGAGAATTTCATCTTAATATGTTTTCCTAAATATTGTTTTTGTTTCTCCTTTAATATTTCCTTTTCTGAATACAGATTTTAATAGAATTGTTCCATTATTCTTTTTAATTCTTCCTGTTTTACATTTAACTCACTTTTTTCATTTTTCAAGGCTTTAATTTGTGTTTTACATCTTTCTCTCCTTAATTCATATGCTAGCCACCTTTCAGGTTTATTTGCATTTTCAAAAAACGTTTGTTTTGCATATTTAATCTTGTTTGCCATTTCTTCAGTCAAAAAGTGTTTAGTTGATGTTGTATTAGCTTAATCTTCATTTTCAAATGTGTTAGCGATGGGTTTTGTTTAAATTGATGTTCATTTAGTTTAAAGTTTTCCTCTAATATCTGCCCCTTTTCCAGATGACTATTTTTGCATTCCTTGCTTAAAAGCTTGTCCATTATAATGGGATCTGCTTTCATGGCAGTAAGTTTATACTACCCACGAACTTCTCTCAACCTCACAGGCCCTTGCTCCTTCTGATCTAATACTCCCCTGCACTGTCACTGAAGCAAAAGGTGTGAAAAAGTTTTTGACACACTGCAGACTTCACCTGCCCCTTCTAATAATGTAAAGATTTATTTAGATCTAAAAACTATTTTTCAAAAAGGCACACCTAGCTTAGGTGTTTTTATGAAAATTAGATTCAAGAGCATTTTAAAATACTGAAAGTTCAGTGTTTTTTTTTGTTATTCCTTTTTGGCTTGATTCTAATGAAATAGTTGGTTTTGTAACTAGAGTTTTAAGACAGAGTATCTTGTTTTGGTATATACTCTTACACCAGAAAATAGCACTTAGCATTAAACATTTTTTAGCCTAGATGTCAGGCTTTATTTGTCTACAGATTGAGCATCATTGATGTTTACATTATTGCACATTTGTTCTAGAAGTTTGTCTTATTTTATAATAGAGTTTATTTAATTTTATGTCGGTTCATTCACCTTTAAAAACTGACAAAAGGTAGAATGACAATCTGTCATTCAAGAGTGATTCTTATCATGACATTCTGCATTCTCCACCATGGTTACAGAGTAGAATAGAAAGAGAAATGTGGAGAGTAGATTGTTAAGGTAAGTTACCCTGAAAGAGAGGCAAGAAGAAAATAAGACACCAATCCTGCTTTAATGTGCATTTGAATATTTTACCAAGGGGATCATTCAACTGTGCAGAACAGAAGCTGAGACCATGTCCTTTCTCATCACTATTTGGGGTCATTAAGAGTCTTGTGGCACAGTGGTTAACCTACTGCACTGCAGCCAAAACTGTGCTCACGACTCAGGGTTGAATCCCAGGTAGCCGTCTCAAGGTTGACTCAGCCTTCTATCCTTCCTAGGTTGGTAAAATTAGTACAGTGGTGCCCCGCAAGACGATGTTAATTCGTTCTATTGAAATCGCTGTCTTGTGAAAACATCGTCTTGCGAAAAGCGTTTCCCCATTGGAATGCATTGAAATCCATTTAATGCGTTCCAATGGGGAAAAATCATCGTGGGTCTGCGAAAATTGCCCATAGGGAAGCCATTTTGCGAAGCGCTGATCAGCTGTTAAAATCACTGTCTTGCGAAGCATCGATCTTGAAAACAACCGTTTTGCGAAGCGCCAATCAGCTGTTAAAATCATTGTCTTATGAAAAACAGTCTGCAAAGCACGGACCCAAACATCGTCCAGCGAAAATCGCCCGTAAGAAACACTGTTTTGTGAAGCGCTATAGCGATCGCAAAAACTCATCATCATGCGGATTTGTCATTTTGCGAGGTCATAGTCTAGTGGTGCACCACTGTATCCAGTTCGTGGGGGGGCAATGTGTCTCCTTCATGGTTAACTTGTAAACGGCCCAGAGAGTTCTTTAAACACTGTGGGGGCAGTATATAAGAAGCACGCTTTGCTTCCCCCCTGCTCTATTAAGTATTGAAAGTTGTAAGCTACTGCATGAGTAGAAATAAAATATATGGGTTGAGTAGTGATGCAGCAGGACTCTCTATGTATGCCACAACCTCTATCACACAATCCTGCTAAGAAGTCTTGGCAGTTAAAAAAAAATCTGAAAATCTGATTTGTGAGAATAATCTATACAGCAGTGATGTTTTCATTTAGTGTGATGGTTTTCTTATTTAATGTGCAAAGGTATTTGAGTTTCCATATTTACATGCCTTTATCTCATCTACCAATTTCCCATGGAATTGACATTTCTATTTGAAGAATTTAAGAAAAGTTCTCACATTTTATATATAAAATAGCTGAATGTGTGAACACATGACACGAGCACACATAGAGGGAGACATATATATGAGAGAAATATTTATTCTATTCACAATATGTTCTGCTAAAGTTTAAACAGAACTATTCTTGCAAGAATTTCCCTTCTTCCTCTCCTCATATCTGGACACGATATCAAAACTGTTTATTTTCTGTTCTACATTATTTATTGTCTGCTTTCAATTTGTACAGCCTCTTTTTTAACAGTGACACCTATTTAGGTAAGGATTCCCCTTGACATTTAGTCCAGTTGTGTTTGACTCTAGGGCAGCGATGCCCAACCTTGGGCCTTCAGATGTTCTTGGACTACAACTCTCAGAAGCCTTCACCACCACTTCTGCTGGTCAGGATTTCTGGGAGTTGAAGTCCAAGAAGATCTGGAGGCCCAAGGTTGGGGATCACTGCTCTGGGGCACGGAGCTCATCCCCGTTTCCAAGCCGTAGAGCCAGCGTTTTTGTCCAAAGACAGTTTTCTGTGGTCAGCACGACTAGACATGGAATGCCATTACCTCCCCACCAAGGTGATACCTATTTATCTACTTGTATTTGCATGCTTTTGAAATGCTAGGTTGGCAGCAGCTGGGACAAGCAATGGGAGCTCACTCCATCACATGGATTCGATCTTACAACTGCTGGTCTTCTGACCTTGCAGCACAGAGGCTTCTGCGGTTTAACCCACAGTGCCACCACGTGATACCTATTTAAAGCATCATGTAAATACCAGGGCACATTAGTTCAAATAGGCAGTGCAGGTATTCCCTTTTTTTCTCCAATTATAACAGGTCAAGTGTTTAAATTACCTCTAAATAACTTTTTGGTAGCAGGAATTTCTATGATCTCTTTGTTGCTTTTAATCTATATAAGCAGCAGATTCAGAAGAATGTTTACTCAAATTAAAAGTAATACTCTGGGCAGTTTACAACATAATTATGCAAGGAGCACTTTGCCCCCCAGCAAGCTGTGTACTAATTTTACTGACCTGGAAGGACCAAAGACTAAAACCATCAATCCTGAACCACCTACCTGAACCTATCAGGTTCAATCACAGTTCATGAGCAGAGGCTTGACTGCAGAGCTGCAATTTAATTATTGCACCACAGGGCTCACTAAGTTTAAAGCTTAAGAAATTTTTTCAGAGACCTCTTGGGCTTTTGCATATTCTTTCCTAATACAATGGGCCCTCGACTTACGAACTTAATCCGTTCTGGATTTAAATGCATGGGAACGGAATTAATCCATTCCAGCATTTCACAAAACTACCAAAATAAAAATAAAAAGAGCAAGTCCCACGTTGGGACTACAACACACACACACACACACACACATACGCACGCACGCACGCACACACACACATACACACACAAAACCACAGAAACATAAACCCCCCAGTCCAAACCCACTCGCCAAAACCCACACAGAAAAGTTTTTTTAAAAAAGGACTTACCAGTCCAAAGCCTGCCGGTGCTCCGCTACCTCCGCGCAGCCAGGGGCGAGCGGCCAAGCACCCGGCCAGCTCTAGCCTCCCAGCGCTGGGTTAGCTTCGGTGGCTCTGAAGCCAAAAAGGCAGGGAGAAAGGGCGGGAAATGCAAATTTCCTGCCCTTCTTCCCTGCCTTTGGAGCTTTCACAGGGCTTCTTCCAATGTTGGGGAAAGTCCTTGAAACCTCCGAAGGCACCAATGGCAGCCTTTTTGGCTTCGGAGGTTTCAAAGGGCTTCCTCAGATGTCGCAGGAAGCCTTTTGAAAGCTCCAAGGCAGGTAGGAAGGGCAGGAAATCCGAACTTCCCGCCCTTTCTCCCTGCCTTTTTGGCTTCAGAGGTTTCAAATGGCTTCCTCTGATGTCAGAGGAAGCCCTTTGAAAGCTCCAAAGGCAGGGAGGAAGGGTAGGAAATTCGAATTTCCCACCCTTTCTCCCTGCCTTTTGGGTTCGTAACCCAATCCACGTTCGCAAGTAGGGTGTACTATTTGCGATGAGATCGGGTTCGTAACCCGAAATGTGTGCAACTAAGGCCGTTCGTAAGTTGAGGGCCCACTGTACATATAGCCTTTTGTTATTAACACTGCCCTTGACAGTAAAATGGTTTTAGGACTGTTCCCAAAGCAAAGATTCCCAACCCCATTCCGCAGCCGGTTCCAGTCTGTGGCCTGAGCTGGACCGGGCTGCAGAGACAAAAACCCCCTGCACACACGCACCCCTGCACAGCTGATTTGCGCATGCACGCTCCAGCGTGCCCATGCAAAATCCGTGCTGGCATTTGCGTATGCACCCTCATGACTGCAGAAGTACCACGCCGCTGTTTGTGCATGTGCCTGGGGGGGTGCCCCGCCTTCCCCAGCTGGTCCGTGGGGTGAAAATGTTGGGGACCCCTGCTGTAAAGGAAAAGTTTTGGACTTATCTCATGTGTTGCAACTTAATTACATGTTTACATGGTTGCATATGTGTGTCATAACTAAAAGGCTATACATGTAAAGAAAGAATATGAAAAAACCCAAGAATTCTCTGGAAAGTTTTCTCAGGATTTTAAATTTAGGAGTAAACTAATACGTTTTGAGATGTTGAGAGAGATGTGGCACTGTGCTATAGGTCTCACTAAAACAACTTCCTGACATCCAGTCATGCTAGCTTGTGTTACTGCTTAAGTGCAAAAGTCAAAAGGGACCTATTTCTCTAAAAAAAATGTATTGGTTCCTGTGATGTCAGCAAGGCCTGGGGCCCTGCTGCGAAATTGCAATGTATGAAGAGAGATTTAGTTGTAGTTTCTGCAAAATGACTCCCAGGTGTTCTGTATACCAGCACAGGTAGAAATTACTGCTTATTGCTTTTAATGTAAGTTTGATTGGAATGTAACTAATTATACACAAGGTAAAATAACACAACAACAATGTATAACTATGGCTATTTAAAAAGCAATACACCACACATCCATTAATCAAGAGATTATAGAAAAAACACAGTGGACTTGATTGTGCTTTTGCAGGCACACATTTGTTACTGGGTTTTATTCACCCTGAAGAGACATTGATACAAAATAGGTCCAAGTTACATTGTTACACAATGGCCAAAATCCTATTGCTTAGTGTAATAAATAGCACTAGAGTAGACCTATTGAATCTATGTGGATTTGGTGGGTTCTCTGTAAATTCCATTGATTTAATGGCCCTATTCGAATTGTGACAGACTTTAACATAGTCACAGTTAGAGTAGGCCCGTTTGAATCAGTGGATTTTACAGAGTTGACTCACCAGATCTCCATTTGGGCCTACTGTAGTGTACTGTAATTCACTGGTTCTTAACCTTGGGTTACTCAGGAGTTTTGGACTGCAACTCCCAGAAGCCTTCACCACCGGCTGTCCTGACTGGGGTTTCTGGGAGTTGCAGTTCAAAAGCATCCGAGTAACAAAGGTTAAGCACCACTGCTGTAATTGACTACACGAAACAACAGGATTTGAGGCATTTCAACATTTTGAGAGAACTTGCTGCTTCTGAGGTTGTAAACCTTTGACACTAGTTTTACGACTACTGTACTAGTATTTAATCTGATGGGTTAAGCTTGCCCAGTGTTCAATAGTGAATTCAAGAGAATCTTGTTTAAGTAGTTTCAGGTGGTACACGTGATTATAGAAAAACCTTCAGCTTGTTAAAAAAAATGTGGGTGAGCTGCAGCCATGCCGGATTTCTCCCTTGTTTTAGAACAAAATAATAAACTTGGAAAAATACAGTGTCAGTGCAGATTTTTCACTTTCCCCAGTATTTCTCTTCTAAATTAGTTTGGAGTGTCAACACATGGAGCTTATGTAATGGGGGGGGAGTACTTAACGCTTAGTGATTCACAACTATTAACTGATTGTAATATGGACAAATATTCACCAGGGATAAACATCAACCCCAGTTTCTGTGTGACTTCACCTGAACTGAATGTTTACCATATGGTGGGCAATAGTTTGGTTTGATTTAACTCTTTAATGCTGGAAGTTCATTGTCTTTCTCATTCACACTCCTATAAAGCAGACCTTTAAAAGAGTACAGTTTGGCTCTCGTGTATGTACAGACCACAGGGAATTTATATCCTTGTGCTGTATCATTAAAAATGTAACTTGGCATATGCCCTCATTTTAAGGAGTTCTTCACTACCCAAGGTAGAATGTTGGTTGCTGATGTCAAAACATTAGGTGACTGGGTTTATCATTGAATTGTTCACTTGTATCTTTTAAATTAGTGAGGAATTAGGAAATTTTCTACAAATAGAATTAACTAATATAAAAGCAACTGAATAATATATCTATTCCTTGTTTTAAAACTTCCAACAACTGTTATTTCACCTCTTAATGTATACTTACAAGTTAAAATAAGTCCTTGCTCATCTTTATGTGTTTTCTGAACTTTTATGAGAATTGTATACAGTGGCTCCCTAGTCCTTGCAGAACGTCTCTTCTGATCATCTTTTTTTAATCTGTACGCATTCCATGTACCCTTTGTTTAGACAGAGGGGAAGAGATTAGCATGGAAAGCAAGCTGGGACAATGAGTACATCCTGTGCCTGCAAAACAGCGCTAGTTAATAGCATCTACCATGGAATATATGTATATATGTATGTGTGAACAATTTTGACTGAACAGGAACATGAAAAGATTGTGATCTTGGTCCATTTGCAAGAAAACTAACCAACCTGGTGAGAAAATGAAGGCACAAAGCCCCTTCAAAAAGCAAATGTTTTTGAAAAGATGATTAGATGATGTTTCTTTCATCATAAATGCAATGCCCTGAGGACTTATTAATGCTTCAATAACATTGCAGTGAGGACATCAGTACAGTCCTCTTTAATAGCTTGTTGGCTTGAACCCCAATACATAATGTTCTTGTAATAGTTTATGGGTGACTGCAGTAAATTGGTAGTGAATGTATTTTCTCCCCCCTTTTTTGGCTTTGGTTCTTATCTGATCTGCTGGTAGAACATTTTGTCCCTAGCATGCTATGTATTGTAAAAGCAAGTGATCTACTTCTGTATGTATACTCAAAATGTCTGTGTTAATTTTTTTAACACAGCGTTCCATTTTGAGAGATTATGATCTGTAGAAAAACTGAACATCACTAGAAACTAACAAGAAACCTGAGCAGATCTGTTCAGATCTATCCACTCGTAGTAATATTCCTCAGAGCCTGCTAAATAGGCACATATATTTATTCTCTATTATTTCACCCTGTTCAGACAATAGTTAGAAAATGGTATATGGCCTTAATTAAATAGCATTAACATCTCATAACCTAATTTTGAACCTAAAGTGGGATTTTTTGTTTAGGAAATGTTAACACTGCTTTGTGTTTTGCTGGAACTTCTGCTTAAGATATTGACTAAAGCTGCTAATATGAATGTGAGTCTTTGGGTAAAGATAGGATCAGAGTGGGTCAATATGCCTAGATGTGCAACGTAAATATGGTCCTATATAGAGTAAAACCACAGAGTATCTTAAATTAATTATAACAGATGAAATGATAAAAGAAGTTTTCATTACTTTTGATTCGGTTAATTTAGGACTAAATCATACTAAGAGCACAGTCCTAACTAGCTAAGATAACTGAGGGCCAGCTGAGTTGACACATTTCCAACCAAAGCTGTACTGAATCCAAACCCTTCCCATCCTTGAGATGCTGGAAAAATATTTAGGGCTGTGCTTGCCATAGGTTCCCTCTTTGCCAGCATAACAGCTGTGTCCCTGCACAGGAGGAAGTTTTGGTCTGCTCATACTGCTCAAATAGTGCTTGATGAGGCATTTGTGTCTTTGACCAGCATTTTGCCCACTCCTGCAGCCCAGAAAGGGCCAAATGTAAAATTGATTATTTTCGCCCTTTTCTGCCTACCTCTTTCTAATGTGAGTGATACTTGCACAAAAAGTTCTGATTTCACTTCTGTAATTCGCATAGGGATGTCTAGAAATATTTAATGACCAATAAAATGAAGATGTTTCACATCAAGACATACAGTACCACTGTTCCCTCTATCCTAATAATGGCAGTGGTTCTTCAGAACCTAAGACAATGGCATTTTGTAACTCACAAGTTTCCCACCTCTGTCCTTCCCTTCAAATCTAGATAATAGGGATGGAAACAGTACTTTTATATAAATGTAGTGCAAATCATGATGTTTGTCAAGCCCCCATTCTTCATTACCTCAATTCTTGGGTAATTGTACAATAAATACATTTATAGAGACATACAGAACAGTAAATTTATTTGAAGGCATAGTCCACACTCTGTGTACTTTACCACACAAGCCACCACGTTAGAGTATAGCATTCATTTTCAGAAGATGTGGTATCAATAAGGACAGCTTTAAAAAGAAATTAGACAAATTCTTATTTGATAGAAATCTTAATGGCTACTAGTAATGATGCCTACATGGTACTACCAGTTCCAGAGGCAACATCGCTCTAAGCTAGGGACGGAAAGAAATACTCACTAAATTCTTCATTCTCATAGATTTAGGGTATTACAGTGAAACCCCTACACAATATATTTTCAAGTCCAATTAATTTTTTCCCGTCAGCTCATGAACAAGACAAAGAATGTGTCTTCCCTATCCATGTTTCTTCAAAATGCTTCTGGGTTAGTCTGTGCAAAGTTAGTATTCTTTAAAAGGCAAAGCAAACATACAGATACAAACTGGTTATATACAGAGAATGCACTTGATGTTTCACAATTTTAAAGGTCCATGAAAGGCAGCAGCTCTCAGTTTTGTGCATCTTGTGCAATTTGCATAACTATCAAGTCAGTATCACCAGAAAACATCTCACTTTCTTGCAAGGCACAAAGAAAAACAGTTGTAATTCCACACACATAGGTTTAAGGACAACCAGTGCTTTTGAGCCGCATTTCATTTCAGAAATATAAATATTGTGAGCCACTTCGGGTCTCCTTATCAGAAAAAGGTGGGCTATAAATATTAATTAATTAATTAATTAATTGAAGGGTGCTGCTTTACTTATACTTTTCCTGAGAATGACCAACCATGTGCCTATGGGAAGCCTGGTAGCACTTGTGTAGCCACTATGGGAAAAGAATGCTGGACACAGTTGACTCTTGGTCTGAAGGGAGCATTGTTCTCATAGGTTCTTATGCCAGCAGATATGTATTGGAAATGCAGTGTAGATGTTTTTCAAGTTGATATGAACCTCGTTTCCATCATCTCTTTAATCTAAATTCCTCAGAAACATTTTTAATAACTTGTTATTTTTCAGGAATAATACCTAAGGTACACATACAAAATGAACTTAAAAAAATAAATCCACATGAGCAACTAAGGTCTATAAAAAATCTTTGAGAATCATTTAAAGGTTCATAAATGGAAGCTTGCACAGTTAGCAGCAAGGTATACAAAATGAAACAGGTGTGAGACTCATTACTATTGAAAGCCTGAAGGACATAGAAATTAAAATGATGGCATTAAATCATTAGACAACATAGCTTCAGAAGATTTTACAAAATAGCATAAGAAATGTAGATAGAAAAGTTGGCATTGCCAAAATTGTCTTGTTGGTACTGCTAAAGTTTGCATGTATTGATAGGCGTTTTAAAAATCATCATTCATACTTCTGTTTATTACCTTAGTTGCAGTGCATAGTGATGTAGAACCAAGTGAGTAGAGTAATAGGTTGATTTACAACTCTAACCATGCTGTGTTCATAGGCATAAAAGCAGCAATCAACACAGTTCTGCTGGTTTTACTGACCAGTGTGAATTAATTTTATTTTCATTATCAAACTATTATTCAAAGATAGTATTAAACATTACCTAATTTTCGGTCCAATGCTTATTTGTCTTTTTATCCCCTTCCTGCAAATAGTATACTTGTTATATCCAAGGTCTAAGGGTACAGCTATACAAAGCTTCCATCATGGGCTTTTCCTCTTTACTGCAGCAATGTAGCAATTGTCTGTTGAAAACAAATGTGTTTATTATTTATTTTATTTAGCACATTTCTTAGCTGAGTCTTTGCAGATGTGCTCAGCCATTTGAGTCCATTTTGAATCATGCATGTCAATTGTTTAGTAATGTATTTATTTATTTGCTTAATTATATTTATATTTAATGCTTTCTTTAAAATTCCAGGACAGGCAACAATATTAAAACAGTAAAGTATGACAGATAGTGTAAACCAATAAAAGACAATGCATCTAATAAAATCAATAAATATCATGAGAGAGACATAAGGACAGGAGCAATTCTTGCATAAAAAATCTAGAGTGAACATTATTTTTTTTATACCTGTTGTTGTAATGCCAATAAAATTTGCATCAAATGTACTCCCTGAGTGATGGTGTTCCAGATATGGGATGCCATTACGGGGAAGGCCCTATCTCAGGTCACTATTCAATGGGCTTCCCCTAGGGGAACAGGATTGTTCACATCTATGTGCACAGGTACAGTGATACCTCGGGTACCCCATCTTCAAGTCAATTAGGGTTTTAATGATTAATACTAGCATCTAGCACTCAGACAAAAAAAAAAGGACAACTAATGAAGCTCTTCCACAATGTGTGAGATCTCAGTCAACTGATCCTGACAGCAACTTGGCAATTGCATTTTCTACCACCTGTAATTTCAAAGGGCAGTTCCGTGTTGCGTACCTTATATTAATTAAAACATGAGGATTATGCATATATTCCTCACTAATTTATAAATTGGCTGGATAGCTCAATGGTTTATCTGGCTGCAGATCCAGAGGCTGCCAGTTCGATTCCCTGCTGTGCCTCCTAGAGAAACGCCAGTTGTGTAGCCATGAGCAAGCTGCATAGTCTCAGAATGGCCCCAGAAGACGAGAGTACTAAACCAGTTTTATGTATTCTTTACCTAGAAAACCGTAAGGGTCTCCCTAAGTCAGAATTTGATAGCATAAAATTATTATTTATAATTTAAAATAAGTATTTATTGATTATTACTTATGAATAGGATTATAAACTGTTATTCACGTTGTATCCTTATGATAATCTCCTATAAAGCATTACTGTATATTTTTATAGTTCAGAAGTAGGTTTCCCCAAAGCTTTGTATTCACTGTTGTTTTGCTTTGTTATGGGTGTGCTTGTAAACCATTACCTGTCTTAGTGATTTTGGTTCTTATTGTTTGACATTCATCATACAGCCCAACATCTGTATTACTTTCCTCAAAAATGGTCTCTGTCTTATAGAATGCTCTCCTGTAAGCTTTAGCGTAACTTCGTGTTGAAGACTACAGGTTTAAACCCTGAATGGCTTGAGCTCAATTGAGCTTCTTTGTTTTCTGTTTGTTTTTTGCAAGGGAGGATTGCTGTAAAGACCTTTTGGTAGTAGTATCATCTCTGAGAGTTTAACTCCTGTTGAAGTTTTGCACAGTGTTATGATATCAGTCCAAGTTAAAATGTATTTGCCTAGGCATTTTTAGTATTATACCCATTACTCTCGCTTTCCTGCCTCTGATTAATTTTAATTTAAATTCTCTTGCATGATTTTATTGTATTATTAGAAAAAGAACTCAGCTTTGCACATATTAGCCAGATCTGGCAATTAACAAGTTCTCACTTGGACTTTGGGGCACATGTCACCACAGGATGTGGAGATGGTATCTGGCATAGATGCCTTTAAAAGGGGATTGGACAGATTCCTGGAGGAAAAATCCATCGTAAGTTACAAGCCATGATGGGGATGTATGATCTCCAGGCTTAAAAGGAAGGTACCTCAATGCAAGATGCAGGGAAGGGATATCAGGAGACAGTATCTAGTTGTCTCGTGTGCTCCCAGAGGCACTGTGGGAGCCACTGTGAGATACAGGAAGCTAGATGGGCCCTTGGCCTGATCTAGCAGGGCTTTTCTTATGTTCTTATTGGTTTGGCATATGATTGGAAATCCACTCGTGGACTCATTAATTGACAGTGAGAAGCAATTGTGAATTACAGTATTTCCCTTCTTCAGGCATAACGAAGCAATAGAATTATAGTTATTAGAATAGCCCTTAGTTCTGTAGTTGGTGACATTGTGCCCAAACGGTATGAATGAATTTATTTATTTGTTTATTTTATTCATTTGTTCATTTTTAACCTGCCCATCTAGATTTGGAATCTACTCTGGGAGGCTTGCAGAATATAAAGATAAAAACATCATTCAAATAATTTTTTCATTAAAAAATTATGCTGGAAGAACCAAGCCTTCAACTTGTTTTTAAAAATTCCCGGCGAGGGTGCCAGTTGGATCTCCAAAGGTAAGGTTTTCCAAATGAGCATCCATAGCTGAGAAGGCCCAGTTTCTTATTCTCTCCTTCTGGGCCTCTCTCATGGTTAAGCCCCTCAGCCGCCCGGTCTGGCTTGATCGAGCGATACGAGTAGAGCTAGGTGGGGACAGGCACTCTACCAGGTATTGAGGCCCTATCATTTAGGCTTTATATGTAAACATTAGTACCTTGAAACCAATGCAAAAACAAATGGTTAACCAGTGTAAGACTGCCAGAATGGGGGAAATATTTTGGTATCTTTTCAGCCCAGTTAACAGTCTGGCGGCCATGTTCTGGACCATTTGTAGTTTCCGCATCAGTGTCAAGGGCAGCCACACATAGAGAACCGTGATGCTATGGCTACTGACACATCAACACCTTATTTTAATTGTTCTTTATTTAAAAACTTAGGTTTCTGCATGCTAATATTTTCGTACTACACGAGCGGTTGGGCTGGCTATCAATAATTAAAAGCAGCCATGAAGTACAATGACATACAGAAAAAGTCTATAAAACAGTAGACAAGGTGTACAACAAGCATTACATTTTAATAGCAAATATTTTGGTCTTTACTGTGAAGTTCGAAGGTCTTTAATGTGTGGTCAGTATTATGAGATACAGTGCTAGCTTACCTTCTCAGGGCAAAGAGTTTGATAGTCCCTGGGTATTCCATGACACACCCATATAATCCCAGGATGGTGAGACTGGCCTTTATAGCAGGAAAAAAAGAACAGCCCTATAACTATGTTTCTCATTTCTCACATCAACTTCAAACTATTGAATCAAAAGCTATGTGTTGGTTAGAAAAGGGTGCCATCTAATGATTAAAGAGGCTTTAAACAGGGAAATTTAAGTTCATTAAAATTAATTGGTATTTGAAAAACAAAAAAGCAATGATCGTATAGTACACATCTGTATAGTGCTAGTCATGGAATAAACCATAATATTAAGAAGTATTTGTTCTTCAACGTGGTTCTCCATGAATCCACACTAGTGGGTTTAGACAGCGCCTGCGCTGGCCTCTCGGAATTTTCTAGAGCTGTAAGAGAAAAGTAACAATGTTTTAGGCTACCCTATACCGCGCATGTCTAGCCCGCCAACGGCTCAGTTCCATTTTTCCGCCAGTGAAGTTGGGACCTCTCGTTTAGAGCTTCGACCTTCTTAGTTCGTTTTTCTTGCGAACTAGCTTTTTTCTTCTGTCTTACTTGGCTACCCTGACCTCGGAACGTTTTTTGACCAATTCTTTGCCTCTGGTGATTCTACGGTGGACTGTTACTGATCTCGGACCTAATTGATTGAGGCGGCCTCCCGCTGGGGCCTAATAGCCCTTAACGGGCTTCCCGCTGAGGCGCCACGCGCCTGGAGGATTTCTTCAATTATCCCTTATTGGACTTCCTTCCTTGTTCCTTTCGACGCGGCTCTCTTCTTAGTCGATCGGATCTCCTACTACGGTCAGTTTTTCCTCGTTCCTCTTAGTCTATGCCTCCCAAAGAAAAGCCATCTCCCAGGAGAGGACCTTTTCGCCTCTGCACCGCGTGTTCCAGGAAACTTCCCTTCCAGGACGGGCATTCCCTCTGTTTGTACTACCTGGGGGAATCACACGCGGTGTCCCACTGCAGGCATTGCAAGCAATTTACTAAGGTCACTCTCAAGGCACGCCAGCAACGCCTGAAGTATTTTTTTGTGGAAACAGACTCTGTCCGCTTCCCAACCTTCCCAAATGGAGGCTGTACCCTCTACCTCCTCCGTGCGCTCGGAAGTCAAAGTCGTCTCGGCGCCGGAGTCATCTAAGGGAAAGGGACCTAAGCAGTCTTCAAAAGACAAGTCTAAGAAGAGGAAGACCCCATCTGCTCTTACCTCCGCATCGGTCTCCCTGTTTTCATCGGCCGAGTCCTCGGTTCCATCGGTGTCGGAGCATCTGAAAAAGAAAAAGGCATCGACAAAGTCAGCATCGAGGGCTAGAGAGCTTACCCTCGTCGTTCCATCTTGCTCGACGTCACTTCCCTCTCCAATACTTGAAGATTCCTCTCGGGACCGAGAGTCGGCGTCGGACTTGGCTCCCTCGTTACCTCCCCATCAAGAGCCATCGTCCGTTGTCGAGAAGTCACCGACAACGAGCCACTTGGAGAAGATAGTGGCTGATTTACCAGGCGTCCCTCGTAGCCCCATCTTACCCGGGCTAGGGACGGGATCCCGGTCTTCCACACCGGGATCCCCAGGCTCCAAGTCTCCCTCCACACCGGTGAGACCTGTTAAGCCTGTCGAGGCCCCCTCTCCTCGGCTTCCAGCATCCGAGTTAGAGGAGGAGCCAGCGCCTAAGAAGCCCCGGCACCACCGCAAACGTAAACGCGGTTCTGGTGCCGATAGGCGCAAGAAACACAGACATTGGGACTACTCCTCCGACTCCGATGATAGCAGAGATAGGAAAAGGTCCCGTCGCCGGCGTCGTAGACGAGACTATTCTACTGAGTCCTCCTCGACTTCGTGCGATCAGCGTCGACGTCGGAAGAGATCTCGATATACTTCTTCTTCCTCGCCTTCCACATCGCCGCCCAGGAAAGGTCGACACGGCAAGCGTCCGATCGTTGGCGAAGGTATTCCCTCGACACCGGCTAAACCAACTGAGCCTCCGAGTCGACCTAAACCATCTTCTCCTCCGGTGCGCCCGGCGCCTGAACCTGTACCTCAGGCACCTCGACCTCGTAAGCCCTCTAAGACTAAAGACACCAACTCTCGCCCTAGCATCCTCCAATCCTCTGATGAAGATAGCCAAGACCCTCATACCTCTTCTGAGCAAGAGGATGGCAACACTTCTGAGGCTTCTCTGGATTTGCCACCTCCAGGAGAACCCTTGGGTTCAGACGCAGCGGATATTCATCCCTCCTCCCCGTCTGAGGACTTTTCCTCTTACCCTCAAATGGTTTCAAGGATGGCTGCGGCACTTAAGTTGGAGATAGAGAAATCTCCTTCTCGTGCGGACGACCTGATTTTTGGAGACATTCATCAGGCCAGGTCTCGTCCCGTCAGCCTCTCTTACGTGCCTGAGCTCATGGATCTTCTCAAGGAATATTGGGAACATCCTGCTGATCCTCCTACTATGTCCAGGCGTACTGAGAACATGTACCGAGTGCATGGGGATAACACCTCATTCCTGTTGAAGCACCCAGCTCCCAATTCCTTGGTGGTGGAGTCTAGTGTTTCCAGGCTGCCAGCTAAAGGTCATCCAACTCCAACCACTAAGGAGGGCAAGGACTTGGAAGTCTTAGGCAGACGGCTCTATTCTATGACTACTTTTGCACTCAGAGCTCTCAATTACTTAGTAGCTATGGGTGCATATCAGAAACAACTATGGGAAAGAGTCTTGCCAGCTCTGCAAGTAGCCCCAGAGGACATCAGGCAGACTTGTCTCAACGCCCATGCGGAGGCCTTGACCGTTTCCAAACACCAACGCTTAGCCTCTCGCCACGTAGCTGATGCCAATGCGAGAAACTTGGCATCCATCATTACTTTGAGGAGGCACGCCTGGCTACGCTCCGCTAACATTGTGGAGGACATCAAGGCTAGGATCAAAAACCTGCCCTTTGATGCGACAGGATTGTTTAATGGCTCCACTGATGAGAACCTTGAAAGCTTACATAAGAGCAAAAAGACAGCAAAATCTTATGCAGTGCAGCAGCAATCTAGGACCCCCAAGTTTCAGTGGCGGCCTAGATCCCAGCAACAGACCTACCAACAGCAGACCTACCAACAACCTGGTCCTTCAACTTACCGCTCGTTCCGCTCTCAAGCAGCTCCACGTTCTTCTCAGGCTTCTTCATCGGCTTCCAGCTTCAAGCCTCAGGCCTACAAGCGTCAGTCCTTTAAGCCTGGGGGGAAAAGGTCAAAACAATATCTTTGACTCTCATCAACCCATCCAGTCCATCAGTCCACGCACAAGACTTTCTCCTTACCTTCTAAATTGGAACATGATTACCCAAGACACCTGGGTCTTGAACATTATAAGCTCCGGCTACCGCCTGGAGTTTATAGAGTTACCTCCTCTAGGCTGGATCAAGCCTACCTCGTTCGATCCCATCCTAGAGGACGAGATTCTTACCCTTCTGAAGAAACAGGCCATCCAGGTAGTTCCTCAACGAGACATCCTGAACGGGTTTTACTCCCGGTATTTCACTGTTCCAAAGAAGGACGGCGGTCTGCGCCCCATACTGGATCTGAGGGACCTCAATTCTTACCTCAGGCCTCGTCGCTTCAGGATGGTCACTTTAGAGGGGATCCTTCACCTGTTGAAGAAAGGAGACTGGTTTGTGGTGGTGGACCTCAAGGATGCCTACTTTCACGTGACGATACACCGGAAATACAGAAAGTATCTCCGTCTCATGTTCAAGGACACGGTATACCAGTTTGTGGCTCTTCCTTTCGGTCTATCCTCGGCACCGAGGACCTTTACCAAATGTATGGCCCCAGTGGCAGCTTACCTGAGGTTGCAAGGCATCCAAATTTACCCGTACATCGACGATTGGCTCATCGTTTCCAGCTCCAAAGCCAGGGCATACCGGGACACTCGTTATGTCCTCAACACTCTTCAAGCCCTGGGACTATCCATCAATTACGAGAAGTCTCATCTAGAGCCCTCCCAAACGATGGATTACATAGGTGCACGTCTCGATGCAGTACAAGCTCGCATGTTCCTTCCTCTAGAACGCATCCACAAGATCAGGAAGGCAGTTCACAAGTTCAAGCCACGACGCACAGTATCTGCCAGGCTAGCTCAACATCTGCTTGGCCTCATGGCATCGACAACACCCACCTTGTCTCATGCGCGGTTGAAGATGCGCTCCCTGCAAATTTGGCTCCTCACCCTGTTCGATCCAGAGAGAGACAGCCAAAGAAAGCGTCTCAGGGTCACACCAGAACTAGCAAGTCAACTACAGTGGTGGACATTCCTCCCCCATCTTTTGATCGGCAGGCCTTTCAGGCCCAACTTACCAGACAAGTCACAACAGATGCGAGCCCGTTGGGTTGGGGAGCCCACTGCGAGGGTCATCAGATCAATGCCCTCTGGTCTCCAGAAGAATCGACGCTGCACATCAACCATTTGGAGATGTTGGCGGTCATAAAAGCCCTCAGGGCTTTTCTCCCCCTGGTGCAGGGCAGAGCCATACAACTAGTCACGGACAACACCACCACGATGTTCTACGTGAACAAGCAGGGAGGCACAAGATCAAAGTCCCTTCTGTTCCTCGCCGTTCAGCTTTGGGAGTGGTGCTACCAGCAGCACATCTTTCCGGTAGCCATCCACATTGCAACAACAGACAATCAGCTGGCGGACGACTTGAGTCGCCGCTCTTCTCAGACCCACGAGTGGGAATTAGATCAACAGGTGTTCCTCAAACTTTGTCGGATGTGGGGTCAACCTCTAGTAGACGTGTTTGCGACCTACAGCAACAAGAAGTGCCTCCAGTACGCTTCCCGAGCCGGGAGAGGGAAGGACTCCCTCGGGGATGCTTTTATGATCCCCTGGGATGTGGGACTAGTCTACCTATTCCCTCCACTACCTCTTCTCCAGAGAACTATCATCAGAGCCTTGCGAATGAAGGTAGAGGCAATCCTGATCGCTCCTTGGTGGCCACGTCGACCGTGGTTCTCCACACTATTTCAGAGTGCCGTGGACAACATGACATTACCATTGCATCCACATCTTCTCACTCTGGACGAAGGGAAGATTCTGCATCCCGACCTGGAAACCCTCCACTTGACAGCGTGGAGGATTTCCCATCACTAGTTGAGGTCATTGATAAAGCTCGTAAACCAGCAACAAAGTTGCTTTATCAATATAAATGGAGAAATTTTCTGAAGTTTGCTAGGGAACGCAACCTACAGTCGTCCCCAGTGTCTTTGTCTACTCTCCTACTTTACCTCAGACATCTTTTTGATTTTGGATTGTCCAAGTCTACTCTAAAGGTTTACACAGCAGCTATTGTGGCTTTTCAACCTCAGGGTTCTGAGTCATCCCGCTGGTTTTCGCACCCAACACTTAAAGCCTTCCTCAAGGGTTTAAGCAACATGAGACCACCGTTGAAGAAGCCAGTGCCACAATGGTCTTTACAGACTGTCTTACACAGCCTCACCAGACCTCCCTTTGAGCCTATGACCTCCTGTGACCTTAAGTTCCTGTCGTTCAAAACCTTGTTCCTAGTAGCCATCACTTCGGCTAGGAGGGCTAGTGAACTCGCAGCTTTGCGTGCAGATTCTCCCTATCTTCAATTCTACAAGGATAAAGTTGTTTTGCATCCTGATGTTTCCTTTCTTCCTAAGGTGGTTTCTGAGTTCCACGTTAACCAGCCTTTGGTTTTACCAATGTTGTTTCCTGAAGCAGTAACAAATGTTGAGCGCATGCTTCATTCTTTGGACGTTCGACGGGCACTTGCCTATTATGTTTCAAGGACTAAAGATTTTAGGAAGTCTCCTAGGCTGTTTCTTTGCTTCTATGGTCAGCAAAAGGGTTCAGCTGCTTCGTCGTCCTCTCTTTCTAGATGGTTGGTCTCCACTATTTCTTTGGCCTATGAACTACAACACAGACCTATTCCTGAGGGCCTTAAAGCCCATTCAACTAGGGCTGTGGCCACTTCTACAGCTTTACTACGAGGAGTCGATATTCAAGAAATTTGCAGATCGGCTACCTGGTCTAATGTGTCCACGTTTGTCACGCATTATAAGTTGGACCTTCGGGCCAAGACTGAGACCAAGTTTGGAAGGGCTGTCCTTACGTCATTGCTACAATGACGGCCCACCATCCAGTAAGTTTGCTTGCTAGTCACCCACTAGTGTGGATTCATGGAGAACCACGTTGAAGAAGGACAGGTTACTTACCTGTAAACATGGTTCTTCAAGTGGATTCTCCATGAATACACACGTCCCGCCCGGCCTCCCCACATGTCCGTCATTGGAATCGAGTCCCAACTCTTCTTTGTGGCGGGCATATGGAACTGAGCCGTTGGCGGGCTAGACATGCGCGGTATAGGGTAGCCTAAAACATTGTTACTTTTCTCTTACAGCTCTAGAAAATTCCGAGAGGCCAGCGCAGGCGCTGTCTAAACCCACTAGTGTGTATTCATGGAGAATCCACTTGAAGAACCATGTTTACAGGTAAGTAACCTGTCCTTTCCCTGTTCCATATTACACTCAGCTGTTGAGTGTTTCTCATGTCACTTAATTCATTGGCACTAGACTTTAACTGGTGACACACTAACACTGCATGTTTGAAAGGCAGGGAAGAATTCAATACTGTGAATGAAAAAACACTCCCTCCATAACAATTTCAAGCAGCTCCAAACTTCATGGGAGATTTTCCTCGCTGGTTACATAAAAACGAGGAAACAAAGGGCTCATACATGTGATAGTAAATGCATGTGGCCCATGTCTTCCATGCATGGAACAAACATTTCCTATAAACAGGTCCTACACAGAAGCCGAGAATTCTGTACTTTGACTCTTTGGATCTCTGTCTCTCTCTCTCTCTCTGTCTCTCTCTCACACACACGCGTGCATGCGCGCACACACACGCACACACACATTCTGGATGAGCAAAAAGATTTACACTTTGGTCCTAATAGAAAGCAGTTTCTCTGCAAACCTGCTTTCTGTCTGGCTGTTTACTTCAGTAAACAAGCTCCCCATCTGTTACATTAAACATGTTAATATAGGTCTACAAAGTACAATGACATCTAGTGCTTAAAATATCCAAATGAAATGTCAGAGTCCAACTGCATATACAGAGTTCAAAAGTGGCAGTGTCCTGAATCCACCTCTGCTACTAAAAGGCTGTTTAATAATCCATGTAAGTATCTCACAGACGTCCTTAAGTAATTGGCGTGTGTGGGACCAGATGTAGAGATATAGTTACAGCATTAAATCCCGGCAAAAGCTTTTTAACCACACTATTGCAACCACATTTCAACTGTGGGATTTTTGGGTTTCCTCCCATGCAGTTGAGTCCTGAGATTTACAAAGGCATGTGCCTTTCTCTAAAGGGTATTTGAGATTGTTACTTGTAGTTATTGAAAGAAATAATGCAATCTATTGATGATTAGCAACTGCTCCTTGGATAAACCAAAACATTCTTGTATTCTCTTGGTACTCCAGTGTCACATTTTCCTAATATGCTGCTAACTGTAATTTTCTATGGAATTTGTTTGTTATCTAATATTATTATCTAGATACATTCTGTGAATACTTATCCTTATAAGAAAAAGTTGAATACAAGTTTTGTGCACTATTGTTTCTATTCATGAAGTTTTTAGATTTGCATTGCATATATCTTGTTTGTGATTTTCTGTACCACTCAATTTTCGCACCAACACAAAAGGCAGGTAAATATGTCTTCAATCGATTGTGTTAGCAAACACGGGAAAGTGTTACAGTATAGTGCACAGAATTTTACAATTTAGAAGATTCTAAAGAAAAGTTTCAAGCTTCCATGACTAAAAATATAGCTTTTAAGCAAGCAGGCAGTGGTTGGTAACACTTGGGGTTCCATTCTTTCAATTTTTTTTAAATGCTTAATTTATTCATATGGAGAATTTTGCTTTTTAAGTTTAGATTTTGGGTTCGTGTGGTGGAATAACCATGTCTGGGTAGTCCAATGAAAGCAAAGAGGACTTAGCTAATGGAATATTTTCCATTACAATATTAAGTAACTACATTTGCAGTATCTGTAGTTAGTCTGAAAACCTGCAAATGAAATTCTAACATAAAATATGCAACTTGGAGCAAAAAAAAAAAAAGAGCTCAGATAATCCTTTCTTCTCCTGTTTTTTTTGTTTGTTTGTTTTGTTTAAATCAAATACATGAAGGCATACAGAAGTATACAAATTTGATTTTTCAAAACTGTTTTGGGATGTGCTTTTTTTTCAGCATCCCAGAAGGTCACATTTTATTTTATTTGAACAAGGTTTTTCCCTATCAATGTCATCATAGTATGTATATACACTGTTGAGCATGGAAAGGAGCTTGCTGATACGGTAACGTAAAAAAAAAGATTCCACTCTTCCATTGTGTAAAAGGTCACTCTTTTTATAAGAGTCTGTTTTTAAGCATTCAGTGCAGAATAAAAGGTGTCCTGTGGACAGTAGAGAGGAATGAAACTTCCCCGTATAAACCATGGATATCATCTTTCAATAGTTGCTGTAGTTTTCTGATGTGATGAGCAGCATCTGTGGAGCAGCATCTCTGCTGTCTCACTCTGGACATAAAATAAATAGATGTAATAGAAAGAGAATCATGTGAGGTGGCTCAGATTGGCCTTTCTACTGGCTTGCTCAATTCCAGTTACTAACAGGCTTGTGACAAAAACCTGAAGTTCAAGTTAATGCAGCATGCTCAATGGCTTTTCTGTAATCCCTGACCTGAATGCTTTGAGCATGTACCTAACCATTGCTTTCTGCCAACAATTGAGTGCAGGGAGAGAGCTTTGCACATGCACTCAGAGTTTGGCACTTCAGGAATAATAGTTTGCTCATGTCTAGAAAGACAAATAGATCTCTTTTAGAAGTGGGAAAATGGCTTATTGTGAGTGAAAGCTGCAGTATACCATTGTGCATTCCTCAGTGAACTGTTTCCCATGACGTATGTGGCGAGTGCTAAAATGTATTATCCAGCAGTATATTGTTTGCAGTGAAATTTCAGAGGGAAAAGCCTTTTTTTACTTATATCAAAAGAATGATAAATAGAAGAAAAATATTCACAAGGTTAAATAATTGCTTCAGTGTTATTCTGATGTTACGAACAAATGGCCTTGAAGTTATACTTGTACCAGATTTTAATTTCGTTAATTTTTATGTTATTTATTCTCCCCACCATCACATCTACTTATTTAAGACAAGCTATTTCAACCCTGTGTTTCTCATATGTACAAAGTATCAGTAAGATTTTCCTGTTATTTTTAAGTTTAAAAGCTTGGCGATACTGGCATGCATGAAAAAACCCCTTTCAAATTTTAAGTGACAAGTAAGTGAATTTAGAAGTGATTTAATTACAGTGAAAGCCCAATGCTGTGCATTTTAAACAACTCCTGCCAATGTCAGTGGGATGTGGTCTCAAGGAAGTATGTGTAGGACTGCAGCTTTGGTTCCTAGCTGATTCAGAGTTTGGGAAGTTACTTTCCAGCAGAATTACCATAGTGACATGCCAAAACTATTCATAACTGACCAAATACTGTACATGATAATGCTGTGGGACATCACTTCTGCATTGTAATTGTTGCCTTTCAAAGTAACTTCCAAATTCTACTCCATTCTTAGTAGAAAGCATTATTGAACAGTGAGTACGTAATCAAGGCTTGCTGCTTCTTATAATAAAATCAAGAATGAATCATGTAGTATCTTGAAAGGATAACATATATACTGTAGCATATCATATTTATGCCATGATCATTCTAGTGGGATTGGATCAAAAGAGATGGAAATGGAATCCCAGTTGAATAATGAGGTACTTATTGCCTTCTTCTTCCTACATACCGTACTTGAAAAGTTGCTCCTTTTTAGATTGGGGCACCCACTGAAAAGCCATTGAAATTCTCTTGCATAGTGTAGTAAGTTGCACTAAAGTAGATTCACTGAATCAGTGGGGATTTAGTGGACCAACTCTAGCTGTGACTTAATTTATCATAGTAAGTTGCACTTAAAGTAGGCCCATTTGATTCAGTTCATCATACTGAGGAGTTGACACACATAATCCCCACTGATTCAGTAGCCCACTATAGTGCATCATACTGAATTTAGCAACAGGATGTCAGCCTATCTGTAGTGTGAGTGGCCACAGTGGGAGGAAAAGAGCAATGGTGAAATTTGATAGAATAAGAATTTCTTTCCTGCTTTTGTAGAACACTATATCATGTCTTAGATTTAATTATATATTGCTATAAATTCTCAAATTGTGCTTCAGTAACAGGTATTGATCTCTTGCTCAGATAGTGTGCTTCCCTGTTGGTCATTCAGCATTCCTAATTAAGGATTTAATTTAACTGCTGGGATGCAGTTTGTTTGGTGAAACTTCCTCAGGATACAGTGAACATTCAAGGGGCAGTCCCTCCCCATCGTTTTTTTTTTTTTTTTACTGTGCCAAAAGATGATAATGGAGTGTGTTCAAACCAGCATCATGCAGTTGCACATTTCCTGACTGCAAAGATGTAAATTACTAACAGGTAAATATCTGGTTAGTAACCATGTGTTTGCATGGTGTTGGTACTCTTTGCCTCTACTGCTTCATAGAGTGGGATGTCTTCTTGTAGAAGGATGCCAGATGACATTGTTTTTTCTGATGAAAAACATTGGTTACCGAGAATATTTAGCAGCCCTGTAATTTTGTGCTGTCAAATTCCTACTTTTGGTGATCCTATGAACTAACAACATCCACAGAATCTTTTGGCTTCCTTTACTAAATCAATCTATCTCATACTTGCCATTCCCCTCTTTTTTATTTTTACTGTTTTTCACTTCTCCCAGTATCATTGTCTTTTCCAGTGAGTTTTATCTTATGGTATGCCTGAATTACAGGCCCTCCAGTATAGTCATTTTAGCTTGAAGTGAGAATCGAAGCATGTTTTGCTCTAAAATCCATTTATCCAGCAGTTCCTAGACTGCATATACAGTGGTGCCTCGTATAACAAGTGCACCGTTGAACGATGAATCCGCATTGCGATGCGGATTTCCCCATCGCTAATGCGAGGGCACGCTCGCATTACGATGGGGGAACAGCTGACACAAAAAATGGGTGCCGGTACACCCAAGATGGCCACCGGAACAAAAAAAATGGCTGCTGGTACACCCAAGATGGCCGCCGGGATGCTCAAAATGGCTGCCGGAACACCCAAGATGGCCGCCGGAACAAAAAAATGGTCACTGGTACACCCAAGATGGCCGCCAGAACACAAAAAATGGGCACCGGTACACCCAAAATGGCCACCGGTACACCCAAGATGGCCGCCGGACCAAGGGAAAACATCAGAGAATGGTGAGTTTTGGGCCCATTTGGAACGCGTTAAACTTTGTTTAATGCGTTCCAATTGGGGTTTTTGATCCGTTTTACGATGTTTTCCCATAGCGAAGGTTAATCCGGAACGGATTAACCTCGCTATGCGGGGCACCACTGTACCTCTTTTGAACTT
Organism: Pogona vitticeps; assembly: GCF_051106095.1. Classification (NCBI taxonomy): domain Eukaryota; kingdom Metazoa; phylum Chordata; class Lepidosauria; order Squamata; family Agamidae; genus Pogona; species Pogona vitticeps. Next base: position 232,630,499 of record NC_135785.1, on the reverse strand, counting down.
TTTTTTACCTTTCAGCTTCTTCATTGGCCTGGTCTAGATTGTTTAGGCCTGGTCTTCAGCAACACATCCTTTACACCTGGAGTCTTTCCTAGTCCTTCCATAGGTGCCCTTCTGAGTCTCAGCCTTCTTCTGACTGCAGTGTCGTTTAGGTTGATGATTGAACCAAGTTAAAGAGATCTTTAACGGTTTCTTCATTGTCAGTATTAAAGTTATGTAATTCTGTAATGTTTTTTGGCTTCATAATATTAAGTGTACTCTTGCTTTTTCATTTTATTCTTTAATTTTCAGCAGCAGTCTTAAATGAGACCAAACACTTATAAATACTTTATTGAGAACACTGAATTTTTTTTCCAGATCATTTAAGTATAAATGTTCTCCTGCTTGATGGGGATTGTCTTAAGCTTTTAAACTCTGTGTTTCATCAAGTTATAAATCTCAGAACCAAATATCATCTGATCATCACATTGGAAAGTATTGGTTGCTGTTAGTGAACTATGAAGATTGTTTGGGATCACTGTACAAATGGATTCTGAACAACAAGGCTGTACCCTATTAGTATTCACTAATACTGAACAATATTTGACATTATTTTGCAGAGTTAAATAATCTTTGCAGAGTTGCAACAGAATCTGGTTTGACTGACACCTTGTCCTTACTAGAATGAGTCTCTGATCCCCAGAGACTCAATGAATAGACAGTGTAGAATCCCTGCGATGGCCACAGTAAATGTCTTACATTGATGTTGTTCTGAAGTGAGCAGTGTAGTAGTGATATATTTTATTTATTTTATTAAAAACATCAGCAATGTAACTCTAATGCCCTGCCACAACATAGCTAGTATGTGAATAAAATGACCGGATGTGGTATAAGACTTGCCATGTAATTAATAAAAAACCTTATGATACTGCTTTCACATATAGTTTTATTTTTGAATTGTACTATACCAGTCTGTCTCAATACACATTTGATGAATTGTAGTCATGTAGCAGAATGGAATCACTTGTTTGGTTGCAGATTTACATTTTTGTCTGCTATACCTTATTTTTTTTAAAGTAAAATACAAATAAATAAAATTAGAAAATCAGGAAATTCTAAAACAGCTTTCTTCCTGATGTGCTAATTTTCTAATTATATATGTGAGTTTGCCTGTTGATGATTGAACATTTCAAAAATGGAAGCATCATCAGCTGTTTACCTTACTTACTGTATTATTATTACTTATTATTATTACTTACTATATACATAGTGGCTCACAATGTAACAAACACCAATACGTGTGACAATTAAAAACCATAGAAACAATTGCAAGTAACTATTATATCAGTATAAATAAATATTTAAAATAACAGTAAAATATTGATATAATTATGAAGAAATTAACGTAACCGGCAATTTAAACAGTAGAAGGATTAATTTTATTTTATTTTTATTTATTTATTTATTTATTTATTTATTTTATATCCCGCCTATCTAGTCGATAGACTACTCTAGGCGGCTTACAGTGAGGGATGCAACAATAAAAACAACAAAATTACATAAAAGAAAACTTTCGACAATTGGGTTAAACATTAGGAAAGAAAAGAGGAGGGGATCAGGAATTAACTAGGGGGGAAGGCCTGCCGAAACATCAATGTTTTTAATTGCTTTTTGAAAATAAAACATAATAGAGAAACAAATAAGATTCCTATCACACACACACACACACTTTGATATAAGAACTTTATCTCTTATTTGTGTCAGGAGTATTTACTGCTTCACTTCTCTGTCTCCTCTCCTGCCAATTGGTTACCAGCTGTCTTTCAAGTTCCATATTCCAAATCATATTACTAACTCCATGTCAAAGACAATGGGTAAGATAGGCAAGCCAAATGGTGAATGATGAAGCCAAGTTACTTCCAGCATTCTATTCAACCAGTGGCTTTATCAGGCTTCAGGGAGGTGGCACGGGGAAGGAAATACTCAGTTTTTCGTTTGTTTGTTTAATATATACACTACCCGATTTGTGAATATACACTGCTATGAAGTGGTGTACGGAGTAAAACACACAAGCCACTCTACACCCCGCCCCACCTTCATTCCTATAAGCAATAGCCACATTTTGATTATGGGAGTGAAGGTGGGGTGGGGTTTTGGTCCTTTTGGGGAGAAAGGTGGGATAGAAATAAATATAGCAAAATAGCCAACTCAAAGGCAGTTGAAATACAAAGGGAACCTAAATTCCAATTTAAAAAATAGTGCCATTTGTGATGTGTTCTTAGAGGCCATCTTGTATAATTCTGTCTTGAGTAATTTCCTGAATATAAGAAGAAATAAAGTCTGGAGCATATCAGGTGGCAGCTTATTCCACAGTGTGTGTGTGTGGGGGGTCACCACCTAGAAAGCTTGATTCTCTGGTATCATCTTTTTAGCCTCTCTTGGCCTGGCCAACTTGAACACTGTGAATTGGGAAGAGTGTGTGAGATGTGTAGCTGTTTTCTGGGAGAGAAGTTCCAAAAAGTATCACAGTCCTAAACCATTAATGTCTTCATAGGCCAGAAACAGCACCTTAAATTGAGCAAGAAACTGACAGGTAGCCAGTGCAGGCAGGCCAAGATTGGAGATATATGATTAAATTTGCTGGTCCCAGAAGTCAGTCTGACTACTGCATTTTGGATCTGCTGAAGTTTCCATACTGTTTTCAAGGGCAGCCCTATATAGAGAGCATTGCAGTAGTTATAAGACTACCAGTGTGTGGAGCACTGTTAGTAGGCATTTCTTGTCTAGGTAGAGGGGTAACTGGGCAATCAACTGAAGCTGATAAAAGGTACTCCTGACCACAGTTGATATTTGGTTGATATCCACACAGAGAGCTGAGTCCAAGAGTACCCCCCCCCCCCCGCCAAGTTGTGCATTCAGTCTTTCGGGAGAGTGCAACCCCATCCAGGCCAGGTAAATGTCCCCCTAACCTGTCTAACAATATTCTAACAGCACGGTCTCTGTCTTCTCTGAATTCAGTTTCAATTTAGTTTATTGAGATTAGTCTATCTAACAGTCTCTTTCAACATTCTCTCTAGGCAGCAGCTGCATCATGCCTTTTCAGTTTTTAGTTGCATAATCTATGCCAGGATACTATCACTTCATGGTGTTCCCTTTGTGGAGTAGGAAAGATTTCCATCTTCATGCTTCTATGCAAATGCAATGTGTGCTGATGTCCAGCCACCTTCACGTGCACATTTTGCCCCACATGCTCTTCTGTAGTCCCTTCCATCTGCTTTTTAATTTTTGTTTATATTGGACTCTAGACCGTGTTTTTCAATTCCAGTTTTTGCCTTGGATATCTAGCTGTGCCACATCATAGCTGTGAGAGAAAGAGTATTGCCAAAGTAGGCTGACAAAGATTATAGCCAAAGTAGGCTGACAAAGACTGGTCATCTTGATCATTTTGTTGACCCCCCCCCCTTTTCAACAGTCACTGCTTCTAAATCCTGCCCCTTCTTAGGAAAAGCGAACTAGCTGTGCCATCTTCAAAACTGAGGAATTCATTTGCACAAACAATATGGTTACAGTAAAGGATTCAGTCTTTACAACCACTCTGTTGATTCTCAGAACTTCTAGATATTATCCAAGCATGGTTTGCTCTCATTACTCATTCAAGTAAAAATAGGGGTCTTCTCTAAGAAAGAGATGGGGGGATGGGAGAGAGAGAGAGAGAGAGAGAGAGAAATTATCTTTGTTAAGAAAACTCTTCCTGAAATATTTTAAACTTTTGCAGATATTTGTTTGATTTTCTCTTCCCACTTCCCTCTTTGGAAAAGGCAGTAACTTGAAAAGAAGGCCTGCTGTCTTTTGAAAGTAAAGTACTGTACAGTGGTGCCTCGCAAGACAATGTTAATTTGTTCTGCGAAAAACGCTGTCTTGCGAAAACATCATCTTGCGGAATGCAGTTCCCCATTGAAATGCATTGAAATCTATTTAATGCGTTCCAATGGGGAAAAATCGTTGTCTTGTGAAAATCATCCATAGAAAACATCATCTTGCGAAGTGCAACAGCGATCGCAAAAACCAATTGTCTTGTTGATTAATTGTCCCGCGAGGCAATCATCTTGTGAGGCACTACTGTAATAAGAAAATACACTTGAAAATTGCTGAAAAAGCCCAGAACACATTGGGGCATTTTAAATAACAAAAATGTTATTTAAATAACAAAAATGCCTTGCACATTTTTAGCTGTACAAATAGAAGTGCTGGAATAGATAATAACCGCAGTATTAGTCTATCACAGTTTGTGTTTCCATTCTACAGTATTTCTCCCTCATTTGCACTTGCATTTTTCCTACATGGCTTCTTAAGAAAATCACTATTTCAAGAGACATTTTTGCATTCATGTGAAACCTGTAGCAAAAGTAGCTGTACCAAAAGAATCATACACTTGCTGAATACATTTGGTGTGCAGAACCAAGGGGCTCTTAAAAATAGTTGGTTAACAAATTTCTCTACTATAACTCAGTGGTAATTGATATACAGTTTGGATTATGGCATCACAGGGTTAACTAAAACACAATATTCCCAACGACTCCCACCAAAAAAATACTTTCTAAAGGAATTGTTTTGCATTCTTAAAGAAATCACGTATTTCATGCTCTAAAAGTCTGAGGTTTGTAGTTGAAAAAGATTAAGTAAATAATTCAGGATGCGATGTGTTTACCTGTTAATAATTAAGCAGCTTGCTCTGTGTACTTTTTATAGACTTTAGAGGCTTTATTTTATTTTATTTATTTCTGGATCATGTCTGCTGGTTTTTAAGTTGACGTAGCTTATTCCATGAAGGGGGAAGAGGGAGAATTGCAATGAAAAAGGGTATAAAGAATTGAACCCCAAAAGTTTAACAGTTGTATTCTTATGGAAATGTAATCTTCCGCCTCTGCTCCAGTAGCAAAAATGCTGAAATAATAGATTCTCTTTCAACATTGAATTTGACCACACAAATGTTCTTTACAATGAAGATGAAGAATCATATCTTCTTGATTCAGAATTGCACTTTATTGCATGATAGCTCTGAGTGTCCCACCTGAAGTGAAGATTTTTTGTTGGATGTTATTATTTAATATGGTATAGACAATGAAAATTAAAATACAAAGTGAACATCTTAAATGGGAATTTCACTTTAAATAGTGCTTGCAGTTTTTGTAGACAGGAAAACAACTAAAATGAATTACTGTATATTGGATTCAAAATTGGGTGACTTAAATTTGCCACGTTGATGTAGGACTCATGTTTCTGTGGGATACTAGAGTCAGAGAATATTGTGACTTCATAATTTCTTACTTTGCTAATATAATCTTGAACTACTACTATGGGTGATTAATACACCTTCCTCAACAGAAGTAGTACCATTGTTCCCCTTACTGGTAATTTGGCACTCTGCTTTGAGAGAGCAAAGCTTAATATTGAAAGGTAGCTTGTTCTACATATTCCATTTAAGACTTGGTATTCATTCTATATGTACAAATACATGGGGGTCAACCAAAGCAGCTAGGTTTTACCTTGTAAATACTTTTCTTCCTCCCCACCATAACTTGTCATAGATAAACTAAGAACTAATTTGATATGTAACACCTAATAACTTTTCAGTTACTGTTGACATAAACTGAATATGAAATTGCAATATTCTGTGTAAAAATATTGGCAGTTCTTCATTTAGATTCTGATGAGCCCAAGTCCAGCTTCAAATATAGTGGTATTTAGTACTGTGCCACATTTACAAAATGTCCAGCTAAAAATACAGTCTTGTATTCCAGTTAATGCAGTACAGTGAACAAAAATTAATGCTTAATGGTGTCTCCACAAATGAGGCATGCCTTATGTCCAATGAAATAAGACAACAAAAATAAACCCATATGAAAGCACTTTATGAAGAGATGATGATGATGATGATGATGACGACAACAACAACAACAACAACAACAACAACAACAACAACAACAACTTAAAATATTTTTATCCTGCTTTTCTCCTTAAAAAACACAAGGTGGCTCACATCATTAACATGAAAATATTTTAAAAGTAAAATTAGTAACTATGCACATATTTAAAAAGAATTAAAAGTTTTGTATTAAAAATGGTAAGTGAAATCAGTACTGAAATATACTTGAAACAGAGCACAACAATCCATTCAAAAGACCTCTCTCAGAGCAGCAGTCATTAAGGAAAAGCCCGAAGAGAAATTAATACCATCAGTGATTGTATCTTTAGAAGCACCTCAACAAAAACAGAACAGAGGAACAGTTCAGGTAGTTCTTAAAGGTGATACAAAATGAACAAAGATACTTGTCTAGAATACTATTTCCCAAACTAGGGGTCATGACACAGGTGGAGATAGCGAGGGTCCTCCCCCATGGTGCTGGACAGTCCACTCACTGATCTGTTGCTGCCGCAGGCTGCGCAATCCCACCCTATCACTCCGGAGCTAGTGATCGGCAAGCCACTCCTAGCAGGAGGTGGGACAAGCCTCTGTGCCAGGTTGAAGAGTGGTTCGCCGATCGCGAGCTCTGGAATGATAGGACAGGATTGCACAGCTCGCAGCAGTGGCGGATTGGTGAGTGGACCATTCAGCATCATGGGGCTGGACCCTCATTATGTCCACCTGTGTGGGGGCATTTGTATACAAATAGCCCCACCTCTACTTGTTGCCGTTGTTAAAGAATTTCTTCCATTACCTTTCAGACTGGGATATTGACATTAGTGTGTACATGTGTGTATGAGAAACAGGCCCTATGTGGGGAGAAAAATGCCTGTATTTTCCGGTTTAGAACAAGTGACCTCTGTACTTAGAAGTACAGTGGTGCCTCGCTAGACGATTGCCTCGTGGGACGAAAAACCCGCAAGACAATTGGTTTTTGCAATCACTGTGGTGCCTCACAAGACTTTTTTTCTATGACCATGCTTCGCAAGACTTTTTTATTTGAGACCGATGCTTCACAATAATTTTTTTTGAGACCAATGCATAGGGAACCTCGCAAGATGATTTTTTTTCACAAGACGATGATTTTCGTGGAATGAATTACAATGGTGCCTCGGAAGATGATGTTTTTGTCTGTGCTTCGCAAGACGGATGCTTCGCAAGACGGTTTTCCCCACCCATTGGAACACATTAATTACCGTATTTTTTGCTCCATAGTGTCTTATGGAATGAATACTGTAAAAAATGGTTCAAAACCTCTTCAGCCACCCCCACCCAGAAGCCTCCCACAGTTCCACCACTGTGTCAGGAGGTCTCCAAACCAGCACCAGAGGCTTCTCACTGTGGCAGCTGCATTGGATCTTGCTGCTCTGTCATCTGAGCTGTTGGCTTTCCAGGATCTACCTCCTGGAAAGCCAGCAGGGCCAATGGGTAAATTTAAATGGCAGAGGATAGTGAAAACAGCCAAGGACCAAAGAGTAAAGAGATTCTAAAAAGACCAGGGACTGCACAAATGCAATCCCCCACTATCACAAATTATGCAGTTGAGTTCCCCACATTTGGCGAAATCATAGGGATCAGCACACCTAAAGTGCAATGGATGAGCCTCACCCTAGGAAAACCACTTTCATGACCATGGTATTTCCCCTGCAAGGTATGAGTTTGAGTGGCCCTTGCACCTCCTGCCCCCTTCTGTGCCCTGCCCCCATAAGGTATTAGCATATATATTAGCATATATATTAGCACATATGCTAATATCTGTACATTAGAGGATTGTGGGAGGAACACCCAGCCCCTGATGGGGGTCCCGCGGGGCACCCCAAGATATTGAGGAACTCTCTTGGCCTCTGGCGGGACTGGGGCTGTGCAGCCCTGTTCTGAGCGGGAGGTGCAGCCAGGGGGTCACCATGCCTTGGGGGGGGCAGGACATGTTCCCTATGCTCTTTAGGATCTTACTTCTTGAATGTCTTTGTTGAGTAAAAAAAATATTTTATACTCTACCAGATATGGCTTCATGAAGCCCTGAGGGTAGCTAACTGCATAATAAAGGAATGATAGGTGTACAGATTAGGCATCCTTTAGTCTCGAGAGACTATGGTAATGTGCTCTGTATGGAGCACTTGGAACAGCATCTGTGTGGCCGAGAAGGCCAATTTGAGAGTGACAATTCCTTCCACATTTAAGACAAATACAATCTGTCCCCTCTCCAACTCCCTAATTTTGCTGATTTTGGGACTGCCTCTTTGCCTTGGCCTGCTGGACAAGGATCTCTTCAAAATGGGAGAGGTCATGATGTACCGCCTGCCTCCAGGCTGAACTCTCAGATGTCAAAGTTTCCCATCTGTTGAGGTCCATCCCTAAGGCCTTCAGATCCCGCTTGCAGATATACTTGTATCGCAGCTGTGCTCTCCCTCTGGGGCAATTTCCCTGCACTAATTCTCCATACAGGAGATCTTTTGGAATCAGACCATCAGCCATTCTCACAACATGCCCAAGCCATTGTAGATGTCACAGTTTCAGTAATGTATACATGCTAAAAATTCCAGCTTGTTCTTTGTTGTTGTTGTTTAGTCGTTAAGTCATGTCCGACTCTTTGTGACCCCATGGACCAGAGCACACCAGGCCCTCCTGTCTTCCACTGCCTCCCGGAGATTGGTCAGATTCATGTTGGTAGCTTCGATGACACAGTACAACCATCTCATCCTCTGTCGTCCCCTTCTCCTCTTGCCTTCACACTTTCCCAACATCGGGGCTTTTCCAGGGAGTTTTCTCTTCTCATGAGATGGCCAAAGTATTGGAGTCTCAGCTTCAGGATCTATCCTTCCAGTGAGCACCCCCTTCATGGATTGCTGCCTTGTCGTGGCAAAGGAGCTTGAGTAATTCAGAGAAGCTATGGGCTATGCCGTGCAGGGACACCCAAGACGGACAGGTCATAGTCGAGAGTTCGGACTAAACGCAATCCATCTGGAGCAGGAATTGGCAAGCCACTCCAGTATCTTTGCCAACAAAACCCCATTAACAGAAAAAAGAGCTTGTTCTAGGACTACTCTATTTGGAACTTTGTCCTGCCAGGTGTTACCAAAAATGTTTCAAAGACAACACATATGGAATATGTTAGCTTCCTCTCCTGCCGTGCACAAAGAGTTCAGGACTCAATGCAGTACAGGAGTGTGCTCAGTACACAGGCTATATAAACGTGGATCTTGGTACATGCCATCAGCTTCTTATTGAGCCATACTCTCTTTGTGAGTCTAGAGAACATAGTAGCTGCTTTGCCAATGCATTTATCCAGCTCGACATCTAGGGAGAGAGTGTTAGGGATCGTTGAGCCAAGGTACACAACATCATGAACAACCTCCTATTCTTGTGTGGAAATGGTAATAGAGGGAGGTGAGTCCATGCCCTGGCCCGTGACTTGTGTTTTCTTCAGGCTGATTGTTAATCCAAAGTCTTGGTAGGCCTTGCTAAAATGATTCTTGAGTTGTTGGAGATCTTCAGCAGAGTGGGCAACAACAATTGCATCATCGGCGAAGAGGAAGTCCCACATGCATTTCAGCTGGACTTTGGTCTTCGCTCTCAATCTAGAAAGATTAAAGAGGTGTACAATCAAATTAACATTTATAATTAAACATATAATGTACACTAGCCTCGAAGTCAAGTAAAGCTCATCTTAAGGGCTTCGTTTGTTAAGTAATGTGTCTTAAAATATGTCCTCCTTTACATCTGACAGGAAAGCCCTGCTCCAAGTTCCTGTCTTGCTGTTGCCTTAATATAAACTGAACATGTGTGCTTGCCAAGGCAAATGGTACAGTGTAGCTGTTGGAGCCCCTTTTTTTAGCGATTGCAAAAAAGTCATCGTCAAGCAATTTCAACATCATGCGGGATACGTGTCTAGCAGGGCACCACTGTATATACCTGGCCACAACTGCAAAGTATCCGGTATACTCCTGCAGTGGTGAGGGGGTCTCTTCTGTCCTTTCCTGACCGTAACATTTGTTGTATTTTTGTAGTGGGCTTGAATATTGTTTGTAGGTTGTTGTTTTTTCAAAAGTTTCCACATGCGGTCCGTGACTCCTTTGATGTATGGCAGAAATACTTTATTTGTGCGTGGGTGTTTTTCTTCTTCCATTTGGTTTTGTTTTCTTGGTTTGATGGTTCTTGTGATTTCATTTTTGGAATAGCCATTTGCCTATAGGGCCCAATTCAGATGGTTGAGTTCAATGCTGAGAATCTGAGCTTCACAGTTCCGATTTGCACGGTCTAGCAGTGTTTTGATTATGCCTCTTTTTTTTGCTGTGGGTGGTGGTTGGAGTTTTTGTGTAGGTACCGGTCTGTGAGAGAGTGTTTTGTTTTGCTTTTAAAGAATTAAACTAGATCATCTCCTGGAATAGGGAGTAAGACAGTGAATGGACTGGCTACTTACATGTTACTCAAAAAAGAGAAGGTGCATCATGAAAGAGACTGGCATAAAATCTGTGTAAAAATTTTATATGCTGTATCTTATGTGTCAGTGTCAATTTAGAAGGAAGTAATTCTGTGAATATGATCCATTGTACCAAGGTGGGAAATGATGACCACATAGGGGCTAGAATCCTACAGTGAAATATTGAACATGGTAGGGCAACTGTGAAACTTTTAAAAGTTTAGTGTGTGTCTGTCACACACATGGACATGTGGCTGAGTGTACAACCGAGGCCTGTCTAAGCATGCAACAGACAGACAATAAGATCATCTGTTGCTTTTTACTATGCATGGAAGGGAGATGGTTGAAGCCTAGGCAATGGCAAAGTGATTCAAGTGCAATTGGGAATATGCCAGAGCATGTGACCTACATGTGACTGGCAAATTAGCAGATTGTCTCTGCAGCTTCTACAGTTTATCTTCTATGCATGGTGAAATGCAGGAGCACACAAGCTTTTATTTGTAAAATAAAAGACTTGGACTGGACAGGTCTTCAAACAGACTGACTGTTTAATACAATACTTTCAGACAAAGAACTACTCAAATATAGAAGTGTAGCTCTGTAAATTAGATTTATGGCCAGACCAATTATGCATTTCAAGATAAACATGGCACCAGAAATCTGAGGTTATAAGTGTGAAGGAAGAACATTATATATATATATATATATATATAGGAATTCCAGCTATAGCATGTTAATGATTGTGGCCAGTATTACAAGAAATGTGCAACTAGTTCTGTGCTCCCATGTACACTTTCTCAAAAGTTTGACAGAGATTTCATGCAGTGGATACAGTCTTAATCACCACCCTCAAAGAATCTCCAGGCCCCCATGAAAAAAATGTATTTGAGATTCCTGGACTTTCAAGAGCAGTTTATGAAATGACATGAATGGTAGTAGTGTGAACTGTTCAAAGGGGGGAAAAATCTGGTGGGCCTTTGAGTTGCCCAAAATAGTTTTTTTAAACCTTGTGGTTAAGTTTGTTGTGACACATGGCTGTTTACATATGTAAACTCTGCCATTATGTAACTTGTTTATATTGAAAATCTTCTTTTGTCTCTGTTTATTTCCCCATGTGTGCTTTCATTTTGCATGCTTTCATTAAGATCTGTTTTTGTTTTCAGTAATGTTGACATGAATCTCTGTGTACTTGGTGTTGTCCTTTAGTTATGGTCACCCAGCCCAAATTTGTGAGCAGCTCTGAATATCTCACTGCAAAATTACTTAAAACTTGACATTGCCCACAGAACATATATACAGTATTGGAATTATGCTGACTTTTTCTCGAGAATTAGTTCAAAAATAAGGAATTTTAAAAAATAATTTTACCGGTTTGTTTTAGCTGGTGCTTTTAAAATAATCATTCACTTTGAAAGAAGAAGCCTCTGTAATAACTTTTTAACTTACACTTTATATGTTCATAATGTTCCACCAGTTAATACAAACCCATTTGTAACATAGGGAGATTCTTAAAGCATTAGACAAGGTTTGTTTTTTGGGATATGGTTTTTCAAAGTACACAGTTTTTAGCTTCTAAATTATTAGAAGTATTTACTTGCAACATTTTTCATAAATGCATCTTTAAGGTAAGACAGAGTGGTTGCAAGCAATTACTTTAGTTTCTAATATAAAAGGATCATCATTTTGGCAGAAAAAAGTACTAATTTTAACTCAAGTCTATTGCCATAGCATGCTGCCACATATAATTTTTTTTCTCCTCTAAATTACATAGCTGGCGGTGAATGGAGATATAAATTTTGCTTATTTCATTATTGTAGATTAGAGTGAAAAATTTGAAAGGTTTGCTCCCCACTGGGTGAGTTTATGATAATTTTACATTTGGAGACTTGCTTTGAAAAACAGTTGCAGAAGTGGTTTTGCACAAAACTGTATTTTGTGCAAAATGCAAAGGTTATTTTCCTTTTTTCCTAATGCAAATCCAGATCTCTGGTCCTCTTACATAAGCAAAACAAACAAAACAAAACAACCCCACCACCACATTGCAGCAGTTGCCTTTTCCCTCAATAGGATGTCCCAATCTATCAAGACACCTTTATACATTGAGGATGAGATAATTGCAAGTATGCAATACATTCTTGATGGTGACTCCTACTGTTTTGTTTCCTTGTTTATCACCTTAACTGAAAATATGAATGAATGGGGGATTTGTTTTATCCTATTGAAACAGATGTCTATATGTACATGATTAGGCCTCTATTCATCTGAATGTCTAGTCATTTGAATGTTAAGGAAATGGAAGATGTTGTTTGAGTAAATCCCTAAATACAAATATTCCTTTTCTTTACAGCACTACAGAAAAGAAGTGTTAAGAATTCCTGTTAATCATTTCAGAATCAGAAGAAAAAAGGTAACAAAAATGGAATAGTAAGAATGTGTGTATAGTTCTGGCTATAATTTAGCTTAGTTCATTTTAGACTGTTGAAGAGGCACAAAACATTCCAATATGCCAGAGATGGATCAAGATATCCCAAAATTAAAAATTGGAGGGGTAGCCCAACCTCTTTCCAGCAATACCGTTAAGCTGCGATTGCACTAACATTTCCATGTTTTCTGAGTTAATTAAACAGTGGTCTCCAATAATAATTGCTAGTTTTGTTTTGCAAGAGCTTGCACAACCTCTTTCACAGTGTCATGTTGGTGTAATTTAACACAGTAGCGTCAATAGAAAAGTATGTACTATTTGCATGCATTTGTGTAAAGCTTTGCAACTCAAATGCATTTGGCTGGAAAGTATACAAATGCTTTAATGAATACCAAAGTGAATTAAAATGCACATATTAACATGCATAGAAAAATATACATTTTGAACAGATTATGCACAAAAATATGCACAAATTTCAAGAGGATGACTTTCTTGCAGTTAAGATCAGAAACTATATTGAACAAGAGTGATGTTGGGAAATTATATAGAATCAAGACTGACAGATTTTGATACCCGTGTCTTACTGGTGTAAACCATGTTAAAAGCTCACATTTTAAATACTGGGGGTGTTTATGGAATGTGACCTGTATTAGATGGCAGTTTGCATTGGAAACTTGCATATTATTATGCTGGCCAAACTGAAAACCACTGAAATCAATAGAAGGCTCGACACACTCATATACAGATAGCTTCAGTTTGCTGTTAAGAACATATAACATATTCAGTCTTTCCTTTATTTTGCTTTTGAAGTATGAAATACTGAAAAATAAAACACTATTCTTAATACATTTACAAAATTGCATAGATCTACTTCTTCAGCATAGAGAGTTAATGTGCTGCCAGTGGCTGTCAAGAATGCAGCCAATTTTGCAGAATTTTGTGTCATACAACATAAATTTTGTGTCATACAACATAAATTGAAAATAATCAGTCTGGTCAGTTATTTCTCAAAGTGTTGAGTGCAAGTTGCTAACAAAATAGCATTTATGTTCGTTATATTTATTTCAAGCTTTATGTAGAATCAGAAATTGCTATTTGCACCTTGAATTCTTGAATTGAAAGAACTTCACAGTTTTTTGCTTTCTTTCTAACCACAAGGTTGTTTCCCTTTAAAGCCTTTTTCAGTTTAGGACCCGAAAGTACACCATACTGCCTCTCTAATGAGATAATATTTAGATTATTATCTTCACACATTAATATAATTAATAATTTTGGGGGGAATTCCTACCATACAGGGTATGTTCCGAGGTGAGTAGGTGAAGGGTGACCAGATGGAGCAAGTGGTCTTCTCTTTGTGGCACTTTTCCCTCAGAGACTCCTAGCTGTTTTCTTGGGTGCCAAAGAATAAATATTTCTGTTCCCTTATATTTAAACAGACTATGGTGTGTGTGTGTGTGTGTGTGTGTGTGTGTGTACGTGTACGTGTGTGCGTGTGTGTACGTGTGTGCGTGTTTGTGTGTGCAAAATAAAAAATGAATTTGAAAATAACATGGTAGGTGATTGGTGTATGTATTTATTTATGTTGTTTCCAACAGTTCTTCAACATAGAGCTGTTTACAAAGCAAGATAAAACATAGGAATTAAATTAAAATGTAATAAATTGTATCATTTTAAAATCGTGTGTTTATGAGAAGTGTGTATATTGAAATCTCTCTTTGCATTTCTGTGAGACTGGAGAATAGTGTAGTGAGGTGATACAGGAGAACAGAGTGGTAGCCACGCTTCTCATTTTTGTCCTGCAACCCAGAGTAATACATTGGTTGATCAGAATTATAACAAACTATGAAAATGAATGAAAAATTACTACTCTTCTGTTGAAATGTGCTTAAATTCCCTGAAAGAAAGCCTTAAAAGTATGCTAATACAGTGGTGCCTTGCAAGACGAATGCCTCACAGGACAAAAAACACGCAAGACAAATGGTTTTGGCAATGGGGTTGATGATTCGTAAGACAAATGTTTTCCATTTTTTGTTCCTGCCTCATTTTTGCTGATTTAAATGTTTTTCTATGATATTTAAAAAGTTAATGTTTTTTGATTGAAATTTTTGAAATCATCTGCACAATATGTATGGCTTTAAGGAGCACTTAATAAACCCTTTGTAAACCAAATTTGACTTTTGTCTGACTTTTTTTTGCCCATAGGAACACATTAATTAGATTTCAATGCATTCCTATGGGAAAACGTGTTTTGCAAGACAAATTTTTAGCAAGACGACATTAACCAAGGTACGAATTAAATTCATCTTGCGAGGCACCACTGTACATCCTGATGTTTGTGTCTGCATAAGTAGAATGAGTTTTCAGTTTTGCAGACATTCTTATGCCACATTTGTTTTTCTGTCTACACTAACATTATTCTTTTATTCATTCGTGTGAAGTATTGCTTCTCCCAACTACCAGCTGCGGTATGTTCAAGTATAGAACACTGAAACTGTCAACTATATTTAAATTAAACTCTTGCATAAAATTCATTTGAAACTGCACCAGCTCACAGATTTGGCAATGGGTAAAACTATTAACCTGCTTTTTTGTCTTTCAATCTCCTTTTTTTGTTTGCTTGTGATTACCATAGTGGGACTATAGAGCTTGCAAGCATTGTATGCCTGTAGAAGAAGCAAGTGGGAAGAAACTGCAAGAAGCTATAAATCCATGGATAAGACTGAGTTATGATGGATATTGAATATTTAGAGATAGCTGTCATATAAGTGTTTAGTGAAGGAGAATTCTAGTTTTCTAGACTCTTCTAAGCAACCTTCTCCATGAATTTCCTAGTCTGTATGCCTTTAGGGATGGAAAAAGCAAACTTTCACTTTACTTTTTATTCCTTTCACTTTACTTTTTATTAGGTTTATATTGTTTTTATTTCCTAATTAAAGATTGAATGTTGTGCATGATCCCAAATGAAATCTTAACAGCTATTCTCTCTGAATCTGTGCATATGATTTAACATACTGAATATTACGATTTAAAAATAATCATTTATTTATTTATTTATTTATTTATTTATTTATTTATTTATTTATTTATTTATTTATTTATTTATTTATTTATTTATTTATTTATTTATTTATTTATGTCATAACCGTCATTCAGCTACCTTCACTATGTCTGCTCCAGGAATTTCTGATTCTACATAAAGCTTGAAATAGTGACTTCTTTATAGTATTACACTCTGATAATCCCTCTTCAAGCACAGCCAATAACCCCAATGGCTAAGGATTTGTGAATTTATAGTGCAATAATGGTGAGAAGACCACTTTTTGTTTTGAAAATGTGGGAATGTTGTCGTTAGATGGTGTGGGGCCCCGTGCTGTAATTAAAATGGGAAAGACTAATATTTAAACAAACTGAAATTGAGAAATTTATATCAATATAGTTTTTTAGGTTATACAGAAATGATGAAATTTCTACTGTGGAAAGAAATCTTGCTTAGGGATGCTATCGTCTCATATGAGGAGTAATGAAAGCTAGCAAGACAAGCAGGGAATAAATGACTGGCTATAATTTTATTGTGGCACACCCATCGTAAATGCTTCTTGCAGAATAATGTCAGTAAAGTTTACTAGTTTCTTGGGTTGAATTAGGTCAAAATGCCGCACTGTAAACCATATAATCATAGATTTTGTTGCTGCCAGACGATTAAGAGGGAAGGAATAGATCCATTGTTTGGGAAAGACTATGAATTTTAAGCAACTGATAATAAGAAAATGGAACAATCAGCTTCTGATTTGCTTTTTCTTATTTGACCTAGGAAAAGTACAACAAATGCTATAAGGACAGATCTCTACGTCAGATTGTATAAGGTGATGGTTGGAGAACACTTGGCTACTTGAGTTCAGATTTCTAGGGCCACCTTGATTACTTTTCTGAGAGCTGTAAAATCTGTAAAAATATTTTGGAGACACTAAATCTAAAATTGAGGGTAGTGAAATGCAGAGAATAGAAGAATTGAGCCCCTTAAGACTGGACATGGGCAAGTTTATTCTTGTCTTCAAAAAGTGAGAATGATGGATCATGAGAACTATGAGTGGATCAGTCTGACATTAATACTATTTAACATTCCAGAGTAGATTATTAAGCATTCATTTTACAACCATCTAGATTGGTGGATCATGGGAATGCTACAGAAATGGGATATTCTACATTCATCAAAGCATTTGATTGCCTCTCTTACTAACATGGTTGAGAAGAAAATAAAATGTGAGCTCAGTGATATTGCTCTCAGGTTGATCCATAGTTGGTACAACAAATTTAACACTCCATGGTTCTATGGAGACATGTAGAAAAAAGAATGCAGTTATCTTTTTGAAGCCAGATAAAAACAAAGTCCCAGATACATTTATCTCCACTCATTGGGCTGAGCCACAGAGTCGATAGGGGTTACACAAACACAAACGATGAATTTCATTATTGGCATCAGCTTGGATGATGATCTTTAGTGGACTGTCACAGGGCTCTTCTATAAATGCTGAGGGGGTAGATGGGGATAGCTTTGCTGAGGGTAAGTTACTGGGAGGGAGAGCTAACGTGTAGAAGACAGAATCAAAATTTTAAATGATCTTCACAGTCTGAGCCAAAATGAAGAATAAGAAATTCACCAGACATAAATATAATGTTCTACATTAAGATTTAAAAAAATCAATAGCACTTGGATTGGATGGGGGAAACCTAGATTTGCAACAGGACACTTGGATTGAAAAATGAGCATAAAACAGCAGTGATATGTGGCTGCTAAAGAAAAGCTGCTGCAAACCTCAAGCAGCATAAATACAAATGTAATGGTAAGATCACAAGTAAGTAATTCTTCCTTTATATTATAGGCTGCAACTAGCATCTACAGTTCTGGGCAGGACATTTTTCCATGGGATTGTCATGTTAATCTGTGGCATCAAAATAAGTCTTGTGGCACCTTGAAGACTTAACATATTCAGCTATGTAATGAGCTTTTGTGGACTCATAGGTCACAGTGCATGGCTATGTTCTTCTAATGTCATGCTGTAATTAATCTGCTGTAGGACTTTTTGAAACTTAAGAAGGATATTGACAAAGTTAAATGTCTGTGAGGGAGAGCCAGGATGATAAGCAATCTGGAAAGTGAAGTCTGGTAGTTAAAACAGCTAGTTGCATTTGGTCTGAAGAAGATTAAAGTATACTTGATAACCCTCTAATATCTGAAGTGCTGCTGTGCAGAAGACAGAGGATACTTGTTCTGTATTGTTCCAGAAGGCAAAATTAGAACCAGTGAGTGGAAACTGGGGAGTAGATTTTCATTCGATGTTAGGAATGCTTGATGATTGCATGAGCTGTTTGTCATTGGAGCTCTTTGTAGTAAGTATTTAAGCAGAGGCTAGTTAAGCATTTGTCTGGG
The DNA here is from genome assembly GCF_051106095.1 of Pogona vitticeps. Classification (NCBI taxonomy): domain Eukaryota; kingdom Metazoa; phylum Chordata; class Lepidosauria; order Squamata; family Agamidae; genus Pogona; species Pogona vitticeps. Next base: position 232,612,288 of record NC_135785.1, on the reverse strand, counting down.
GTGCTGTAGTTGTATACTACATTGTCTAAGAGGTTAGACTGAAGCACCACTAAGGCTCCATGTAATTCTATGCAAAAACAGTTTTAGATGGGTTCATTCAGTGTATTCAAGGTAAAGAGGGGAATCTGAAGGAATGAAATGTTGTATAGATTGTGAATACAATACAGTATTTCAGTCAGTGATGACATCCAATTGTTAACAGGAGATCGGGAGGAACAGGCACCTTAATAATCAGGGACCATAAAATTGAAGAAACAATGGGAGCTGGTTCTGTTGGTGGGCTTCACAAGTTCCAGAAAATGTGTGAGTTAGCCTTCTGTTCTCCAGGGGATAGAGAAGAACTGATGCTAGATCTGGGGACAAGGAACAGCATCTAAAGAACATTTGCTATTCTTGAAGGACCATATCTCTTTGTATGGGCTTTCCCAGCCCTTAAGATCTTCAGAAGCCCTTTTCCCAGTCTCGCTGCCATCACAGGTGCCTTTGACAGGTGGGCCCCCTCCCTTTTATCCTTCCACCATCAATTAAATACCTATTTCTTCACACAAGACTCTAATAACTATGATTGACTCCCTGTATGCTAGGTGATGGTTTTTCCCCCTAGATGTATTTTTAATGTTTTTAAATTAATGACCTAAATTTGTTGCTTAGCATAGTAAATCACAATAGTGTAGTAGGCTCATTGAATCAATGGTGATTTGTTGCATCAGCTTCTCCATAGGTTCCATTGATTCAATAATTTCGACTTATTATGCTAGTAAATTAGAGTATGCTTGTTTGAATTAATGGAATTTACAGAGCAGTTGACTCACCAAATCCCCATTAATCCAATCTGCCTATTTTAGTGCAATTTACTACACAAAGCAACAGGAGATTGACAATATTATATAATTAATTAAGGGTTTTAAATTATTACAGCATGTTTAATCATTTTTGATCTTGTAATTCATTGTGTTTTAGTGTGACTTGCTTTTAGAATTGTGAGCCGTCTTGGGTCTCTCACCAGGAGCAAGGTGACCTACAAATGGTCCAAATAAATAAATACACAAGCAAATAAATAAATAAATTGCTAATATGGATACATGCCATACTGTCATGTCTGGCTATAAAACCAAATTATGCAGCCAGAAATGTTAAGAGCTTAAATAAAAGTAGAAATAGATGCTAAACGACCCAAATCAGGCCTCCAGATTTTTTTGTTTAGAATGCCTAAGACTTTTTACGTGAAGTTTTTTTTTACTTAATGCTTTTTATGTTACTGGTTTGTATTGGATACCAAAAATGATACTTGTACTGTCCTCAGACTAAATCTTACTAACTAACATTCAAGGGAAAGGGCAACTTGAGTGATGAATAAAACAACAGCAGCTGTAATATGCTCTGTTAAATGGTTAAGCCCAAGCCTTCCTAAAAACTTTATAATACTGAATACTGTTTGATTATTGGGAAGGGAGTTCAAATGGGAAAGATTTGGAAATTTCCCTATAGATTAGGGCAGTGTTCAAGAAAGAAATGTCCCTATGTGACAAAAGATAGCGTTACTTATTTCCACTTCACTGAGAGGTTTAGAGTTGGTTTGGATAATCATGTGCTGCCAAGTCAATTCCGACTTATGGTACACTTTTTAGTGTTATCTAGGTAGAGAATACTCAGAAGTATTTTACCATTCCCTTCTTCTGGGGGCACCCTGTGACTGTGCAGCTTGCTCAAAGCCACACAGGCTGGCTCTACTCACAGGAGGCACAGTGGGGAATCGAACTCCCAACCTCTTGCTCCACAGTCAGATACATAAATCACTGAGCTATTCAGACAGCTTTGAGTATAATGCTAATCTATAATTGATGCTATGTGACTGAACCTTGAAAGATAGCCACAGTCTGTGTTTTCCTTCTCTATTACACTGAGATTCCCTCAATTGCTTCCTTTTTATGAATGAGCCTTTACTCTTTTTCTAAGATTGAAGACTCCACAGCTAAATGCTGGGAAACTGGATTGATTGATCTATTATCCACCCAAAGATGATTACAACTAGAAATTTAAATATGTTTAAGGGAGGAACTAGATGGAAGGTTGTCCCAGGCTGATGCAAAGTTTTCTAAACTGCAGCTTGGCATTGTATACCGGCTAAAATCACTCACTGCTAAAATCAATCCAGCATAATGGAAATCAAATGTTTCATTATCCTGAAAAGGTGCATTGTAGGTGTGCACATAGCAGAGAGTCAAATTAAGTACATTTCTCCCCATAGTATCTCACATTCTGTTCTTCCGTTATTCCCATTCTCTTTTCCACCAACCACTTTTACTAAGTGACCTTGTGTATACTAAGTGACCTTGTGCTGAACTAAGAGTTATCTCTGCTAGCTGAGGCTGTTTTCAGTTTCCTCAGATGTCCTTGTATATAGGCTGTATGTCTGGCTTGTCTCTAGAGCAGTGGTTCTTAACCTTGGGTTACTCAGGTGTTTTTGGACTGCAACTACCAGAAGCCTTCACCACCAGCTGTGCTGGCTGGGGTTTCTGGGAGTTGCAGTTCAAAAACACCTCGGTAACCCAAGGTTAAGAACCACTATTCTAGAGAGAAAGAAGCTGAGAATGCTACTCTTTTTCTATTCCACAGCTAACCAAAACGTTTAAGTCAAGTATAATTTTTTTTTAAAAATGCACACACACAACAACCAAAACTGTTGCACCAAAAGAAATGCTCCAAAATGGTAAGAAAGCTGTTCACCCTTGGATGCTGGGCTGAATGCTATGGACAAGAGTAATATATACTAGGGGCAGTGACAAGGCAACAGGCATACTGAGCAGAAGGAAACCCACCATCTGACCCACTCTCCCCATAATTCCAGGATGCATTCTGCCTCTGTTGGCTGCAGTCAGCATTCTCTCCCTTGCATTTTAGAGAGGGCTGCTGAGCAAAGCTGAGGCAACTAGAGAAGCCTTAGGAGATAAATAAAGACAAGGTAGAGTGAGACACTCTTCTCATACTTTAGGCATTTGTTGGCAGAAACTTTTCCCCCCACTGTCGCCACCATTCTGCAGTGTAAGGTAAGCTGCAGGTCGTCTCCTCTGTTCTGAATTTATAAGACATGGCCATTCACAACTGCCATTTTATCACCTACCTGAGTTGATACTAAATTAGTTGCATAAAAAATCATTTTATAAGAGGCAACAAACCTGGGTGTATGAAATTGAAGAGAATAATGCTGAACTACCATAGTCTTTTCCAGTGAAGACATCATCGTCAGTGTGTTCAGGACACACTCACACCACTACAGTATCTCAAAGGAATGAAACAGGCAATTGCTTTCAAAGTAACATATTTGCAGTGGTATAGGGAAATTCTAGCTCAGCAGAGGTACTGAGAAATCCTAGTTAGTTAGTGTCAGTAACATTGCTATGTATAGCACTCACAGAGTAATATTAGTATGTAAACTTCCTGTAAATACCACATAGGCTCTTCTGACGGGAACATTCACCACTATAAAATTTGTTTCTGGTATGACAAACTTCGGACAGAGTGATCCATTTTTACTTTTGCTGGCAGAAGTTCCTGCTGGCTTAAAAAAAAACCCTCTGCTTTTTGTTTTGAACATCTAACCAGGGTTGCTCGATGAGGACACCAGTGTTGTTGCTGTGGCTGTTGCATTTCTACCTGCCATGAATAATAGCCCAGTAGGCTAGTTAATCATTATACTGAAGAAACAGGAAAAAGTTACAGAACTGACCATTGCCCTGGGAGTGTGGGCAACCACTTGCAAACTGCTGTCACAAAGTTCAACATTGTGTGCATGTATTTGTATTTACCCATATGCATATAAACAACTTTTTTTCAGTGTATATTCCAGTAAAACTAACAGAGGGCCTATGTTGATTTTAGGTGAAAAAAAAAGCCCAACTTTTCAGGCCCAGTGAGATCTATTTATAAAACTGCCATGGTGGTGCCTCTTTGTCAAGCTGTATTGGAGTGGCAGCACTTCCATGAAAAACAACAGCAGCCCCAAAGTCTAGATCTCTACATTGCAAGTAAATATTATTAGATCCCTTTTTAGCAGCTAGATAATTATTTAGATCTTGCTCCTTAAGAAAGATTACAGTAGGTAGTGCTATCCAGATCTGGCAGAATTCTTGTAACTGCTATTCAAGAAAAAACTGAGCAGTTGCTTAAATGTCAGTGTGAGCAGGTGTTCGTTTGCAGTTAGATTATTAACTGCAGTGGTCTCTGCTCACATGTGGAGGATTGAACCAGTTGCAAATTTAGAAACTAGGACTGAGTTTTCAGATATTTAAAGCTGATAAATAGATGGCAACCATTTGTTAAAGGTTTTGCTTGGGTCCTACCTGATCCCTTTTAATGAAGAAACAGTGGCTGAAATCCTGTTGCTTAGCATAGTAAGTTGCACTAGAGTAAGCTCACTGAATCAGTGGGGATTTGGTGAGTCAACTCCTCCATAAGTTCCATAGATTGAAATGGGCCTGCTCTAGTTGTTGCTTACTTTAGCATAGTATTGGAATCTGTAGAACATACAGATAAGTTGACTCACTAAATCTCATAGATTCAATGGCTCTTCTCTACTGTAGCTTAGTACACAAAGCAACACAAAGCTTTGTGCAAAGCTCTTTTAATTGTCTTGAACTATCTCCAGAAAATATACTCAGACCAGGTTTTGGCAGAAGGACCAACAATTCTCGAAAGAAAGAAGCAGAAGCTACTTGGCATCAGTTGCATCTGTGAAATAGTCCATTCAAAGGTCTGACAGCATTTGGGGGTCTGTTTCTTTGAAATATGTCTGTTTTGCCTTTCTGTCAGAGTTTTGATATTCAAAGTAGCTAGTTACAAATAAGCTCAAACACCATTTCCTTTTTTTCATATCCATTGGCAATCTGTAAACAGTTCATGTATTGTTCTTTGTTTTTTCAATTTGACTGTACAGCCCCACTGTGTAAACCAAGCAAAAAACATCCAATTATCCTGGTGTCTTTAGCCCAGATGATTGCCCTTAGTTGCTTTTTCCTTCTGAGCTGCCATGGATACTGAACCCAAAGGAATCCTTTGACTTAAGATGCTCCATATTAGTGCACTCTGAAGTTGTTTGCCTGTTTTTCTCCTTGCCCTATTCATGCCTTACTTGTGGACTACAACATAGTCAAGCTGTTAGATTCAAAGGTCTGTAGAGCACACTAGTTACTCCTGCATTAGTTCATTGGCAGAAGTTTGAACTGAATGATGATAGGATTGCTACTGAACTTGTTAGTTTTGTTCACAAAAATTTTGAGTCCATTGGCAAGCCCGCTATAAACAAGTTCAAAATATTATTGTTATTATTATTTGTTGTATAATTTAAGGTCACTATATTTCTCTTCTATCCTTGTAATGTATCTAAAGCCCTGTTCAAGTTATATAAAAATATGCAAAGGGCATGGGGTGCTCATGCTGGTCCTCCCTCGCATCCTTAAACATACCCTCCTTATTTTCACCTTGCCAAGATGAGTGTCAAGGCCTGAATGGAGTTTTTTTAACCATAGACTCTCCAGCTCTCTTCCTTACTTGACCTAACAGTTCAACTGATGGGTCAGATTAATTTCCTTTAAATCCATCCTCTCCTCCAGAGTACTGGAAAATAAACCAAAATAAATAAGATACTCTCTCTTTGCATCAAAGCAGGAATGGCAAAGTGCAAACCTCTAGGTGTTGGATGTAGTTAGTATTCTTCACCCTGGGTGATGCTGGCTGAGGCTAACTGGGATTGCAGTTAAATAGTGTCTGTATTTTAAAATTATACTTAGCATTGCCCTCTTCATGCATTTAAAACTGTTTTGTAAACCTGCAGAAAGAAGAGGGCAGTCTCAGATGGGATGATTAATTTTGAGGATCAGTCATGTCATAGGTTTCTAAAATGTATTTAATTTTTAAATCTGTTTAGCTAGAATAGACTAGTGAAAGAGTTTGGAGAGAGAAGCAGGAAGCTGGAGAAGACATCAGATATCTGCTCCTGTCGGTGTTGGGCTAGTTATTTTTGCTGTTATAAAAATGTTTCATTTTTAATGTATGCAATGTATTTCATAAATGTTATGAGCCACTTTGAGAATTTCAGTTCAAAACCAACTAACTAATGAGGAAAGAGATAATATGTTATGATACAGATTTTTAGTCAACTGAATGTGGGACTTTTTCTTGGGAATATCTAGACAGACTGGAGGACAATATTTTCTTTGTAACACCATGTGCAAGGATGTGCCAGATAACAAAGCTCTCTCCTCTAGACAAGGATACCCTCGTTTCGTACTGTATCAGCTCCTCAGCATCTTCTCAGAATAGATGCCTCACCTATTGGTGCACCTGAAGTTGTTTTGCAGATCAAAGTACTGCACATGTACAGCACAATTAAAGCTGCAGAATGAGTCTGGGAGGGAAGCTCGTATATGAGTTGCACTCCTAGGTACAGTTAGTAAAGTGAACCAGTAACTCTCATTAAGAATAATTAAACTTAATATTGACTGTAAACTTATTCTTACCCTTAACATCTTTGCCAATAATGTAGGAAAGAGATTAACCATCAGTCAGCCACACTAATTACAGTCTCCTTTACATTAAAGGTATGATAAGGAAGGTCTATATTCATAAATAAAACATATTATGGGACGAGATACTGAGAAATATGTAAATGTAATGCAGAAACCAAAGTTAAAAAAGGAGAAGGGGGGAAAAAGAAGAGAAAAGACTGAAGTGATGCCAGTAGAAACAAAATGGCACTCTGGCTAATTACCATGAAAAGCATGATAAATCATGGACACATATCCTTGACTTCTGACTGATAGAGCCTGCTGAGTATAGTCTCTCATGCATAGCTGTCTCTTCACCTAATTTAGGCCAGGATTTCTATCCTTACAAAGAAAATTGAGTGAAAAGAGAGAGAGAGAAAAAAAAGTAAAAATATTTTAAGGTTTCAACATTGCCTTTGACTTCCACAAATAATTTATCACTGTAATCACTTTAGAGCTTTTGTTCATATGTATGTGCTTTGGAGTTCATTTATTTGTTTGTTTTGGCAGAAGGAAGTTTTGGTGTCTGATGGAGTTAGCTAAGAAAAGGACTCCATAGCTGGCCTTTTGCTAATGTACAGTTGGTTAATGCTTAGCTCACAAACATGTTTACATAATATGTTTTGTTCTTTCACTCTTTTTGGATGAGCTCTTTCCACACTTTGCAAAGCCATAGAATAGTTTTTAGTAGAATGACAGTGCCATGGAGAAAAGTAGCAGACTACCAAATATTTCTTGGCCATACATCCCCACTGCAAGATGGGTGAGCCGGTACTCTTTTTATTCAGCACCCAGGCATGCTGATTTAACCAGCAATGGAAGAATGAATATTTAGCATCTTGAAAGTACTTTGAAAGTAGCATAATATGGATGGAAATATTCTTCTTGATGCAGATGCTGGCCATCTATACGCCACTGTTTTCTCTAAGATATGCATATAGCAGCATATACAATCGCAGTTTCCATCCACATTCTTCTCTACCTGACCTAGCTACATCCATTGCTGGATACAGGTGAGGTTCATATTGTGTGGTATTTATTGGTAAGCGCAACATGAGATAGATTAAATTGGCAATAGGGCTGAGTTTCTTTCCTCTCTCCCTTCAAAACAGCTGTAAACAGGAATGAAGATATGCACAGAGATATGAAGGATTTTTTTTTACTCTCTTGCTACTTTTTCATTGTAATTTTTTCAGCAAAAATCGAACTTCACAAAAATGCATCTGTCTTGTATTTCGAAATTATTTCTTATCATGTGCTGTCAAGTTGCTTCTGACTTGTGAATATCTTTACATTTAATCCTTTATAAGGTATTCAAGATATTTAAGGAGTAGTTTTACCTTGGCCAGGGATGTGGTGGCACTGTGGGTTAAACTGCAGAAGCCTCTGTGCTGCAAGGTCAGAAGACCTGCAGTCAAAAGAATCCATGCGACAGAATGAGCTCCTGCCAACCTAGTGGTTCGAAAGCATCCAAAATGCAAAATGCAAGTAGATAAATAGGTACCACCACAGTGGGAAGGTAATGGCATTCCATGTCTTAGTCGCGCTGGTCACATGACCATGGAAGATTGTCTTCGGACAAACGCTAGCTCTATGGGTTGGAAATGGAGATGAGCACCGCCCCCTAGAGTCAGACACGACTGGACAAATTGTCAAGGGGAACCTTTACCTTTACCTTTGCCACCCCTAGTTAATTTTCTTGGGTGAATGGGGATTAAACCTAGGTCTCCTGAGTCCTACTCTATCGCTGTATCCATGGTGTGGTTATATGACTGCATGATCGATATGTTAGTTATTAAAATTACTCGTGGGCCAATAAAGGACATATCCAGCCTGTTTTCTTCTTAACAGGTTTTCAGGTTTTTACACATAAAGGATAAATCCTTATGTTGTACATTTTTTATTCTTTACATAAGAGCAGATAGATAAGATTTTAAAGCTGTTTCTATTGTTCACATAACTTATTTACAAATTACTTTACCTCCACCAATGTAATTCAGATGTTCATTCTGCCTAAGGGTATCACTTTTTGCCTGCTTACTTGGAAACTAGTGTTACTAAAATCATCAAGGCTTACTTCCAAGTAAGTGTGTTTCTGATTAATAATTCAAGCATTCAGAGTTGGAAGCGATGGTGAGTATAACCTTGGCCTTAGTGAGTAGAACTGTTCTTACATTTCATAATTAAAGGTTTCAGAAAGTTGTATAAATACGATGTCTATTTTCAACATTTTTCTACTAAATACACAGAGTACACTTATTCATAAAAGTCTTTTGTTGGATTTAGTCATAGAATTGAAAGGGTCATCAATGGTCATTTCATCTAAATGATTTCAGTAGAACAATGCTAAGCAATTACGTTTGCTGGATGCTTTTCTCATCTCCCATTATTTTTCTGGATCATTTTCTTTATTGCTAGGCGTTGATTCCTTATATCAAATTGTAAAGTGTTTTGGCAGAAGTTAACAAATAAATCTTGAGACCATTAAATCTTGTCTTGCAATTATCTTCATGCATATCTATTCTCTTTTTTTCGTGACTGTCTGTCTCATACACTGGAGTAGCTGCTGTATATATTTTGTTCATTCAGACTTCTCCGATTTGTCATTTGTTCCACTCTTGGGCGGGTCTGTCTAATTTGGTTCTGTCTGTCTTCAAAAATGGTGACCATTCACTCTCCTAATGTTTATGACTCCTTCCTTCCTTCCTTCCTTCCTTCCTTCCTTCCTTCCTTCCTTCCTTCCTTCCTTCCTTCCAAAGAGCTACCACTGCTTGTGGATTCACAGGGTGTTAGTGATCCATTGTACTGTTTGGTCTTCTGCAGCTGCAGTTAAGTTTAGTCCAACTTAATCTTCCTCTTTGTTTTTCTTTTACCTTTATTCATGTATTTGGCAAGAATACTGTCCATCCTTCCTTCAAGCCATTGGAGCCAAGGCATGGTCAATCAGTAAACTATTTCACCTTTGTATTCACATGCTATGGATTTCGCCAGGGATGTTAAAGGCACTGTCTCAAGGAAAGGTCTGTTATATTATCCTACATCTCCATTTAAGTTTAACACATGTGCAGCTGTCTGATTTGTTTTGGTTCTGTCTGTCTTCAAAAATTATGTGTTATGTTTTGCTTGTCAAAGGAAAAGAACATTAAAGACATGTGACCTGATACTTGATAAGAGATTATATTACAGTACTAACGATCAGATCCCATGTCTTTAATGTTCTTTCTCTTTGAAAAGCAAAACATGAGAGAGAGAGAGAGAGAGAGAGAGAGAGAGAGAGAGCAGGCATAGACTGGTTGATAGCTAAGAAAGATTCCAAAAATCCATATTGGTGCTTCAAATGCTCCTATAAATTCTTAAATTTTAGACCATTTGCACAATTCTTGAATTGTATTTTTGTATTTTTGTTTTTTTACAAAACTTAGGCCATCTATTTCCAAAATATTGTTTTCATCAGTGTGAGAACATTTACCAAGAACCCCAGTAAATTCCTCACCATTTTGTCCAGCAAGGACATTCTTGCATTCTTGCATTGAAGGCTGAAATAAATCAGGGTTTGCGTCTTTATTCATGCTGCCTGTGAGAGGGTTGCTGGGAGCACCCCCCAGCAGGCTGTCTGGCCCTGCTCCACAGGCCCAGAGGAGCCTGGTAGAGATCAAATCTCCCAGAATCCTAGCTGGCAAGAATGCACTGCTGCAGATGGAGAAAGCCTCCCAGCTGAAGCAGGACAGCTGAAGGAGGGCTACATGGTGGGAATAAGAGGGCTGGAGATACAGGGTTCAGGGTTGTTACCAACCACGTCAGATGAAAGAGAAATGTGGGAAGACGCAGTTGACAACTGGAACCCTATCTTATGTGTCTCTGCAGAGGTGCAAACAGGCATAGAGAACAAGGGGAGCCATTTCCCCCCGCCCAGTCCATTTGGCCAGAAAAAAAGGTCAGGGACCTGAGATTCTGGCAACACATCTCCCAGCTGATCCAGTGCCACCCCAGCCTTTGTGTCCTCACTGCCCAACAGTTCTAGGGGAGCAGCACAACAGTGCATGGTCCCCATCACCTGCCCATACCAGCCTTCCCTAAAGAGACTGCACCATGGATCAGACAGTCAGACAGACTGTGCCCAAGGGGTTAGTGCTGACATCTCAACCCCTGGGAATGCGGGGCAAGGAGCAGTTTTGGGCTAACTCTGAGTCTTTAATAAAAGCTGCCATGAATGACAAAATCAAGTTGGGACCCATGGAATTATTGCACGGCACTTCTCTGCGGGACACACACTGCCTCATCAGTGTACAGCAATAGCAACTTAAGAACATAAGATAAAGAAGGCAATGCCATTTTTGTGAATTAATACCTTTATTTGGGTTGTAACATGAGTAGTACACATCTGGCTCTTACTGTCCATTCAGTGAGCCAAAGTTCAACTACTGTATTTTTGTATGCACACTGAACATTGATTCTTTAATCACTCGACAAACATTGATGTATAGTTGTCTGGTCATTCACTGTAATTTTGCCCTAAATTGGAAAAGAAAACATAGATGTTTATTTCTTTGATCATTAAACTTAAAACCACTTCATTTTGAATGGTACTTCTTTCTGACTCTACAGGGTCATTGTGCCACTGTTGCAGAGTTTTATTTTGGACTAGCTTTAAAATGACTTTTAAAGAATTAATGACAAATTTGAGACAACCAAATGACACTTGGTGATATTTGGAAACTCTTTTTTCCTAGGGTTGTACTGACTAGATGGCACAAAACACACACAATATTGATTTAGCCTTCCCAGCTGTGTTTTTGTGAATTTAGACAGAGGTTGTGTTGGTTTATAGTTTCATTTTTATGAAATTAATGTTGACTTGTGACATGCCTTACTTTCTGGGCTTTAATAAAACATTATTGAAGAGGACATGAATAAAAAAGAATTTCTAATATGGGAGAAGAATTATGAGTCATTTTCGGAAGCTCGTTTTGTGCTTCATATGATTTCCTGTAGGAGAAGAAGGTTGTCATTAATTATACTGATGTAGACATCATGTACTGTTCTTTTTAAAAGTAATTATTTCACATTCCCCAGAAGGAATATCTACCTGAAATAAATAGAGATATTTCAAATACTCAGTTAGACAACAGTAAAAGAAAAAACTGTCAAAGTGTTACTGATTTCATCCAGATAGTAAATCCTGATTTTCTGATGGTCAGCTAGTGACCTGTGGATTTCACTACAGGAAGAGAAGAGTCATTTAAGGAATACAACAATAATTGTACACATTCCACCTACAGAGTCTTCAGATAGGCTTATAGTGTGTTGTTATGGATTTATAGTACTTTCAGATTATGGTATTTGGGACATCAGCTGGGTTAGTCAAAAATACAATCAGTAATCCATGAAATGTTCAGAAGCCTATACAGTAAAGTATACCTGTTGTTGGGCTGGCTGTAATAGGTTAATAAGTCTAACATATTACCTCTTCTTAAGCTCCTAATTAAATAGACTCCAAAGGACTAAGGAATAGATGTGGATCTGTTCACAGTAAACATTCCTCTTCAAAATGAAGAGGAATGTAGATAAATTCATTTAAGAGCATAAGAAGAGCTCTGCTGGATCAGGCCAAGGGCCCATCTTGTCCAGTTCCCTGTATCTCACAGTGGCCCCAAGAGAACTAGATGCCTGTCTCCTGATACCCCTCCCCTGAATCTTGCATTTTGAAGTACCTCAGGAAATTTTTTCATTATAATTTCCATAGATGTTTCATAAAATCCACCCTTTTTCAGATAGAGAATGAATAAAATAACAAATGCTATTGTTTTCTGTTTTGCTGAAGAAGCTTAGGCCTTAAGTGCAAAATATCGTAAATAAAAAATCATTCCAAGAAGATAAAAGATTATTATTGTTGTTGTTGTTGTTGTTGTTGTTGTTGTTGTTGTTGTTGTTGTTGTTGTTATCATCATCATCATCATCATCATTAGCAGCAGCAGCAGCATCACCATCACCATCACCATCACCATCATCCCAGTGGCATGCAAAAGTAAATTCTTCCAGCCATATTTTATTCTTAGATTATGTCTGTCCTTTTTTGAGCCATAATTACATGCAGATTACTGGACTGATTATTGAGGGAAGGAGTAGGTTTGCCTTTCTTAAGTGTCCAATAGTTTTTCTTAGGGAGAACAGGAAAATCCCTTTCCCATTTCTTTTTCTGGCAGTAGCTACGTGCACTGATTTTCATTTCCTGTACACAGTTACAGAGAAAAGGGAATAAATAGCAAGAATAGAATTTCCTTGTTCTCTCTTGCAAACAAGATAATATACTGCAATGGGGAAATTGAAGACCTATAACAGCGGCAGTAGCCTTCACACTGAGAAAAATGGGTGAGAAGAAGAATAAAAAGAGTATTTCAGGAGATGGTTGATTGCAAAAGTGGTGACGGTCAGCGAGTACTACTGCAGATAGGAAGATGAATGTATGAAGTGTGTGTAAGGAGAAGGGGGAGTGCTAAAAACTTTCTGCAGACCTCCAAAGTAAATTAGTTATTTGGTCAGTAGAATAACAGAAATACAGTAGTCAAAAGTCTCTGGGATCCAACTGTCAGCAGAAAGTAATATATCTTGACAAGAAAGATGGTTTTTGCTTCAGAGATTTAAACAGATGCATGCATGAGTGGATGCATTCTCTCACTAACTAAAGCATGTTTGTGTCTATTTGAAAATGTATGCAGATTTTTCTTCCTTTTTTATACATACTGTACTGGAATCACAACCTCAACAAAAAAAATTAATTTTAGGCACAAATCATGGCAAGTATGTTAAAAAACACAGACACACACCCAAACCCTGATGACTGCTTTTTTCTACATCTCTATTGGACACAGAATAAAGAGAAGTTCTCTGCCCATCTTTTTGGAGCAACTCGTGTGAGACGAGCACTTTGAAATATAGGATTCGGCTTGCAACTGGAGGTCACCCAATCCAGAATTAACAACTAACTACCTCGTTCTGTGCAGTGTGTTCTTAGACTTCTCTACAAGTGCAGTTGAATCTAGTGGCAGAATAGACTTGTGTGATTGCAGGCAATGAGGTTGCATTTTAAATGCTCTCCTTCTACATTAAATAAAATGTAGGTAATATATAGAATTGGAAAATTTTCCCCATTGGTTGTATTTCTCTCTCTATGGTGCTTGTGTTTGATGCTGAAGACAATATGGTTTCTCCTTTTCACTATGAATTAGTACAGCTGTCTCAGTCCTACCAGAACTTTCCTCAACAGATTCTGATATGGCATGACAACCTACTAGCATTTTGTGTGCAAAACATGATTCACATCATACATGGAAATATGTTGGAGGAAAACTTGCACATGCAAGTGACTATGATGGAGAGGTGGATAATGCGTTGTGTGTGCTTGGTGGGATATTTGTTCCATTTTATGTACACTGATGATACAGTATTTTTCTTGCCATCTGGATGATTCAAAGATTATACAGGTACCATTTGTGAGGAAGGAAGTTCTGCCTAGCTGGCAGAAAATGGATTGCGTCTCTCGTTCATCTTCCACTGCTATGGAGCAGAGACCATTTTCTAGGTGTAACCTTCCTCTGACATTCTCCTGCTGTCCCTCTTTCACTCTGTCTTAAGAGATGTCTGCTGCCAAGGTTTTCCATATGTTTTCCATTGATGTGACATAGAATGTGAATGCACACACATACAGATCCAGCAGAGAAGATAATTTTTACTTTTTTCAAGGTTTCTGTAATATTGTTGAATGACTTATTGAACAGATGCTGTTTTTTTTTAAAGTAGGGTTTTAAGAATGTGGGAGCAGAAATTAAGAAATATATGCAGCAAGTAACATCCAGTTGCACAAATTAAGATCATCATGTGCTTTCAAGTCACTTCTGACGTACAGTAACCTTTTCAGGGTTTTCCAGGTAGAGAACATTCAGAAGTGGTTTATCATTCTTTTCTTCTGGGGGCACCCTAGAACTGTGCAGCTTGCGGAACAAATGCTCTGACTGTATGAACCCAGTGTTAGAACTAGGGCGATACCTTGTGAATGTATAACTTTGCTTTGCATTTCTAAACATGTAGCATTCAGTAGCAGTCTCTTGATTTAAATTGGTAGTGTACATAATAGATCAATAATTTGAAAAAGTAGCATACTAAAAAATTTCCTAAGATCAGGAAGAATAGTTAATCTTTTTAAGATAATCAGACCAGTTTTTCAAACCAGTTGTATGTTTCTGGCTTGAAAGCCTGAAATACCTTCTCTTTCTTTGTTCAGAATCAAAATGCTCTGTATGGCTTACAAATCAGTATTGAAGAGCAATAATGTTTTAAAGGAAATAAAAAAAATTAGAACACAGGCATACATGAGATTAAAAACAATATAAAAATGTGTTGATTTTTATATATGACATTCTCAAGGGAAATAAAACTTCTTCCAGCTCACCAGGCCAAAATCTTCCTAGCAGAGGAAGGTCTTCTCCAGAGGGGAGAAAACCATCAAAAGACTGATGATCTTCCTATGTCTGGAGTACCTTTAGTTGAGGTCCATGGGAATAAAGAAAGCTGTCTTTCACATCCCTTTGAATTACACCTCAGGAACCAGAGTGACACAAAAGAACTTTTCAAAGAGACCTTAAGCAGCATATTCATTCATGTTTAAATTTGAAGTTATTTACTACAACAGCTGATGCTGGGCTGAATGCATATTTTGTTATTTTCCTACGATATGTTACTTTTTCCAGCCAGCCTGGATGTTCACCTGCATCCTTGTCCTTACGGATATAACATGTGTTGAGGTAATGGACTGTCCTTAAGGATACAAAATATGTTTAGGGAATGGAATTGCCTATATTTAGAAATTATGTTAGACTTTATTTTGAACATGTTCAGATTATGAATGAGAGCTGTATTTTGGACAAGATTGCAGATGCATGTTCTAATGCAAGGAAACTGAAAATATAAACACCGTCACCCAGGCAGATTAGTCTGTGTGAATCTTCGTAGAGTTCTAAAACTCAAGAACATCTAATTGAGAATAAGCAAAATTGTTATTCATAAGGCTTTACTAATTTTAAATAACAGCAGATGAAAAGTAGAAATAAAGTTTAATTGGACCAATATAATTTCTTGGATGATTACCATATTTGATGAAGAAATATTATAGAGCAGAATTTTTAAAAATGATTTTATTCACATGAGCTGAATATTCTTGAAAATCTTTCCTGAAAGGAAAAAGCATTTTATTAATCAAAGAGTTTGCCTTAATGAAAATATATATTAATAATAAATGTATTTACTGACCATTTGATTAGGAAGCTGACGTGTCATTTAAATTATTTTGATATGTTCTCAACGCTCTGTTCATATCTTTAGTGAAGAAGTCAAAGATGTTTGTGATCCTACCTCTTGTGTGTTCTGGAATATGAAAAATAATTTATTGTCCTTTGGTTAACTATTGTTCTTTGTAATGAATGTTCTGTTTTAATGTGTGTGTTTCATAAGCTTCTAGCATTGACTTAACTCTGTTCCCAGTGCAGTTTGTTAATTAACTCCCAAGGTATTCCATAGGAGGAGAGCCTACCAACTGATGCAGCTGAAAACATATCTGTATAATGTCCTAACAGTAGGATTTATGATTTCTCATGTGAGTCAATTCTGGCAATCTCTTTTCTTGGAACTTATATATATTAGAGTAGTTTTTTCCTCAAGTGAGTAATTTACAGCAGTGGTTCTTAACGTGGGCGATAATGCCCCCCAGGGGGCGATTTCATTTTTCAGGGGGGCGTTAGAACAAAAAGGGGCGGCGTGGGGGCGCTGGAGCACAAGGGGGGCGGTAGGGGGGTGCTGGAGCAAGCCAAACCTGTGAAGATGGTTGCAGCCTTTTTACAATGTGCATGAATATATATTTTCCTCCGATCTTAATTCAGTTTCAGAGTTTTCGTCTTCAAATTTTTAGTTTCTGCTTTACGGTTTGTTTTTATGCCCTTTTTGTATTTCTTTTTGGGTCTTAAAATTCGCTTGCAACTAAATCATTAAATGTTACTTTTGGGGGGCATTTCATTTTCTTGGAATTGAATTTTGTTTTCAGGGGTCATTGGATTTAAGTGTCTTAAATAAATAAATAAATAAATAAATAAATAAATAAATAAATAAATAAATAAATAAATAAATAAATAAATAAATATCATCACCGCGGGGAGGGGAGGCAATGATAACTTCCTCAATGGCTCAAGGAGGCGTTTCTTTCAAAAAGGTTAAGAACCACTGATTTACAGCAACATCTTTAGTGTCAATTGTGTTGACTTTAGTGGGACAGAAGTGCTTATTGAAGCTTCAGGATGTCAAAGCCTCTTTTAAAGCAGCCTAAATTGGTGGACATAGGTATCTCTAGTAATATATTCCCTTATTTAGCATTATTGAAGCAATAATATTTTTCATTTATCCATCCTGAATTTTCCACCATTCAGATTAATTGTATGGCCTTGGGTTTGAATATTATGAAAGAGGAAGAAAAAAAAATCTCTTATTTGCTTGGTCCATACAATGCATACTTTTATAATCTTCTACCATTCTTCTTTTACCTTTTTTAAAAATTATGATTCCCCAGGTAGTTTTCTCATGGGAAACTGATTCAGCCCCTTAACCATTATTCTTCACCTTTTCTCATCTCTCAGTGTCAACTCAAATTCCATATATATATTTCTAAAGTTAGGATAATTTGTCCCAAATTACATCACTTAACCAGTGGTTACATAGAACTGTATCTGTCATTTTATTGCTTTCACTTTGAAGCGATCCTTTTGAATTGCCCTGAAGAATGTATGCCTAATTGCATGGTCTGCTCCTTAGTATTCCTTCGCCATGGTGTCTGTTCTCTCTGTACTTACTTGGGATGCTTGCAGCAAATGACACCTTCACATTGCTCAAGAAGTGTCCCGTCACACAGCAGAGGCAAGATAAGTATTTACCTATTTTCATGTATCTTTCATACCTTTTTCAGGTCAACAACTTTATTCCCAGTTTACAGGTTGCAGAAGAGCTGTGCTTGGGCAGCCACTCACCTGACTACATAGTGGATTTTATCTTCTCCATTACTTTGCCTACAGCTATATTTATATTTTATACTGAAACTTTGATGCAGTTTCATAGGAAATATACTCACTGAATATCACCTTGTGTTTATTTTTTGTTATCAAGTTTTTGAAGCAAAAAAAGAGAAAATCTTGTTGCAAGATAACAAATACCAGCAACAACATTGTGGCTAGTCACAGGTTATATCCAAATAAACAATTTTATTCACTGTTATTTATAATCCTAGTAAATACATGATGCTAATATTACTTTAAGTATAAGTGAGAAAGAAAAACACATCATAAACTCCAGCAGAAGTCCCTATTGCAAGCCTGCATAAATTGACATGTATATTTTCCAGCATTCAAGTTCTAAACGATTTATGCAAC
The DNA here is from genome assembly GCF_051106095.1 of Pogona vitticeps. Lineage (NCBI taxonomy): Eukaryota > Metazoa > Chordata > Lepidosauria > Squamata > Agamidae > Pogona > Pogona vitticeps. The sequence continues at coordinate 232,594,284 of NC_135785.1, read as the reverse complement.
CTGAGGGCTTGTCTAATAGACAATGAGAAGGACAAGCTTCAACAAAACTCAGTTTGACAGCACATGTACTGAGCATTATGTACAGCTGTCATTTAAGTTATGGTAGCATTATTATCTGTAACCACAGTTCAGGAAAGCACTGTAAAATATCCTTAGTTTAAACAATATGAATAATCTTGTTGATTTTACTGTGACTACCATATGCTAGAGTTTACATGCAGCAAAGTATTTTGCTACTTTGAACTTGGTATCAATGCTGAATTTGATGAGAACAAAATTATCATTCCAACAATAATTCTTCTTCGTGACTTCATAAATACTACTTTTTAAATGCATTTTCAGAGCAAGGCCAGATAAGTGGTACTTTGATGGGTGTGTAATGGCTCTAATCTGGAGGAAGTGTTACATTCTAGATACTGAAATATAATTCTTAACAAACCTAATTTACATAAAGATTTGACTATACATAAATATCTTGGTGAACAAAAACAGACTTTGTAGTCAATTGTATAGCCCTTGTATTCAAACACGTGGCTAATTTTTAAACTGAGATTCTTATATTACAATCCAGGAACAACGGAAATTTCTGTTGTAATACATGTAGCTGTTCTGAGTTTCTATTAATTGTTACCTGAGTGAACATCATAACAATTTATAAAGATTTTTTCCGTATTCATCCTTGGTTAGACTTCAATTCATTCTAAAGATAAAATGTTAATAATAATGGAAGCCAGCATCCAAAGAATTGTCAGGATCCTTCTGATCAATATTCAAAATGTAGAAAGTCCACCTGTTGAACACTTCTTTTTAGGCCTTGTCATTCCTCATAGAACTATCAGTCTTTCTTTCATACTTATGGTTACCATACCTTGTTTTCTCCCATTTATGTTTTCAAGTTATTATCTAGTTTATCTTCAATTTTCAATCAATTTATCACTTGATAACCTAGCTAACAATTCTGTCTTCCCTTCCCTGTAACAAAAAAAAGTCCCTGAATGATATGTGAAGTCCTCTGTTATAGGACTCTGCCTTTTCTACATAAAATTCCCTTGTCTACTATGCTTCCTATCCTTTTGCTATCCTAATCCCCCTCTCCACCCCCAGATTTGGCTGTTTCTTATCCAATTGATGCTGGAATCCCAATTATATAGACTAGCTCCTTTTCTTTTACAGAAGGTAGACTAACAGTCTGAACTGAACAATTAAACATTCTGAACCTTTGCAGACATAAAGTGTCAAAGGCTTAATTTCCACATGCATCATGCAAAATGTACCTTGCTTTTTTACCTTTTTAATTTTTATCTGTGTTTCCTAATAAGTGCTTAGGACTATCAACTGTCAGAATTTTTCCCCAGAGCATGAAAACTAGTGAGTTGGAAGCAATATATTTACCTGCAAGAAATTACTTTATGTTTTGAACAAAAATGTAATGAAATTACATTTCAAAAACTAACTTTGGAATAAAGCTACTTTGTGATGTAATTAGTAATGCTTTTTAGTAACTTTTCAAAGTTAACATTGTAAATGCATTTTCAGAAGTATTTTGCAAAGTATTTTTTCCAGTGTTATGCATTCCCATCAACCTTACTATTTTTAATGTAACAAAAAGTAAGAAGAAAATATTGAGTGATTGGGGGAGTAATGCAGTGAATTGCCTCAGTTTTAAAACAATGTAACGAAGAATGAAGGAAAATTATTTTTAAAACACTGTGGCTGAAATCTGGCAGCAAAACTTCTTGGTTTCTTTGAATCATACATGACAGTTGTTTCTGCTCCTGTGCAAAACCTCTTGGAACATTTCAGAGCCTAAGCTCTCACTCTTGGCAGAATCAATTGGAGAACCTAGTCTCATGAAACCACCATTTGAGTTTATGGCTACTACTGTAATTACAGTGGTACCTCGACTTACGGATTTAATCCGTGTTGGAATAGCGTTCATATGTCGAAAAGTTCATAAGTCAAGGCAAACTTTTCCATAGGAATGCATTGAAAACCATTTGATCCATATCTGCTGTTTTTGTTCATATGTCAAGGCACTGTTCGTAGGTAGAGGCATTAGTTCCCATAGGAACTAATGCAAAACCAGTTAATCCGTACTCTACCACTAGGGGGTGAATTTTTTATTTTTTCTTCTTCTTTTGACCTAAGATGAATTTAGGTCAAAAAAAGGTCAGGAAAGTTTTTTTCTTTTTTGGTTCATAAGTCGAGGCTCCGTTCGCAGGTTGAAGCAACTTTTTGCGAACGGAGCTGTTCATAACTCGAATCGTTCACAAGTAGAGACGTTTGTAAGTTGAGGTACCACTGTACACACAAAACCAGGCATTTCTGTAAATCTGACAAACAATTTGTCAGAGATCCAAAAAAGGTGAACAGATCATGTCCCAATATGTATCAAAATGACTTGTGAACACTATAATGCAACTAAGAAGCTAGTCCCTGCATCTTTGAAGGGACATTCTACTAGAGCTATAGCCTTTCTCAAAGGAATTCAGTTAAGATACATTTGCAAAGGAGTTACATGGTAACAACTCTCAATGTTTATCAAACATTACAAGTTGGATGTCAGGGCAAAACTCAATGCTGAGTTTGAAAAAGCAGTACCATATTTTACCGTGTATATGACCCTCCAATGTATAAAACACCCCTCTAATTTTGACCCTTGCTGGAGGCGGAGGAGCAGTTAATTGGCAACTGCTTCTCCATCTCCTGCTGCTGTCTGCGCTGCCCACCTGATCTACCTCCTCCAGCACGACAGCCGGGGCTCACATCTAGCTCACGTTGGTGCCTTGTCCCCTGCCCTAAGGAGGTTGTGGGAGGAGGTGATCTGGTGGCGGCAGCAGGAAGAGGTGCCCAAGCACGTGCAAATGCTTGTTTGCCTTTGCCTCCTCCTGCCTCCACCACTGGAGGGGACGAGGCGGCGACGTGAGCTGAGCCCATCAGTCCCAGTGGAGTTGGTGATCGGGCGGGCAGGGAAGGCACCCAAGCACGTGTGAATGCTCCTTTGCCTCAGCCTCTTTCTGCTGCTGCCTCGGGGCCACCAGAGGGGACAAGCCGTGAGCTCTGGAAGAGGCAATTGGGCAGTGGCGGCGGTAGGAAGAGGTGCCCGGGCGCACATGCGACTGCTTCCTTCCGTGTATAAAACAACACTCAATTTTCCCTCTAATTATTTTAGGAAAAAGTGTTGATTTATAGACGGAAAAATATGGAATTTCATCTGTGTTGTGACATCCAACCAGCTGGTAAGTGAGTTTGTCAGTCACCCATATGTGTGATTCACAGAGACCAAGAAGAAGAGGAACCAGTTACATATCTGTAACTGTGGTTCTTTAAGTGGTCATCTCTGAATTCACACATGAATTTACAGAAGACCGATTCTCAATCTCCTCTGCCATGCAACTATTTTTGTCTGCAGTGAATTGGGGGAACTCAGGGCTGACCATTAAGTTTGGGATCATTAGTACTCTGGGAAGTTAGTCTAATGGTTTTCTTTAAACTCTGGAATGTTCTGAAGAGTTTTGGGCAAGCGCAGAAACAACCCATATGTGTGAATCCACACATGATCATTTGAAGAATCACAATTACAGGTAAGTAATCTGATGATATCAGTATCCACAGCAATTTTTGAAAAATCCAAACTTTGCTAACTCTTTCCCTTCTCCAAGAGTCCCTTGGAATTCTTTTCATTGTGGGGAAGCAAACAAAGGCCTTGTGAAATTAATGTGTTTGTCTTTAAATTGCCTCTGATAAAATCATCCTACTGGCAGGAGAACCTTTGGAGAATGGGATTTTTTATGTTTCCAAAAGAACAGTTACAGTTGATGACATCATTAGCCTTTTGCATCATAAGCCAGAAGATATGTGGTAGAGTTGCAGCAGGATGTGGGTATATTTGCCTGAAAAAGAACAAATAAACTAAAAAGTTACTCAACCAATAGAATATGACTGATTTGAGTTACGAATAAATTATTAATAATGCAAATTAATCAATAGTATTTGGAAATCTGTATCAGTATATCAATCTGAAAAGCAGTAGCTGAAATACTCTAGTTTTCATCTTTTATCATTTTATTTCTATGGATTAGAGACCATGGCAGGCATTTTAAAATAATAGCAATAATAGTAGTCCAATATTAAATTTAGGAAATCTAAGAGGTTTTGACAGGCAATTTAATCTTTATGCAACTTTTCTATGCCTTGTAGTCATTAATTTGTATTTAGGACTATTGTTAAAGTATTAAACACAATAATACACTCAAGAGTTATAGTGACAAGGGGTTGGATGAAATAAAGGCTTTTTTTCACCCAAAAAACCTATCATATATTTCATGACAATGAAGTGGCATTGTCTCTGATTAACCATACATGCTAAATTTAGCTTCCATCAATGGAAAATAGTTCCATTGACTATTTGATTTGAAATGAAACAAGAATGAAATGATCACCAAACTCTGAAATTCCAATAATAATATCATGCAGTATCCTCACATCATACCTAGAAATGCAGTAGGCAGAATAATAATTACTTTTGAAGACAATACATATAATGACTTCAGAGATTTGAGTTATAGCCATAGAGAATACAGATTCTATTAAAAGTACAATAACAACATTGTAGTCCTATTTGTCTGTCATTATCTATATCTTTAAATGAATCATATTATCTGGTTCGTTTCAACTATATTAATTCTATTCAAGATTTTTGTACTGTTCTCACCCATTACTATCTGATCACTTTAATCAAATAACAAGACTGGTATCCATCGTATGTAGCTCATTTTCTTTTCCTTGTTTCTCTTCTTTATTTCCAAGAAACTGAAAAAAAACTTTTTTTCAGTTTTTGAATTTTTTTGTGTCTCTTGCCATATGGGTATCTATTAACAAAGTCAAAGTCCAAATAAATGTGTCTTGTATTTGAAGGGAAGAAATGTTGAATTTTGAGGTGGCTCTTTGAGACTTCCACGATTTCATTCCACAACCTTGTTCCAAGTTGGAAGAGCCCTACACAACCTGTCAACCATGTGCTTCATCTTGGTGCTTCAAGCAGTCAGTGAGATAACTTGGACTCAGACCACTGAATGCCTTGAAGACACACAGAGAGTAACAGAGTGTTCTTGAATTTGTGTCAATATCTGTAGCATAATAACTAAAGGACCAGTCTGATGTTGTTGCAGTAGACTGTGTAGCAGAGCAGATGGGCTCTCTGAATAAGTTTGAAGTAAGAATCTGGAATAATGCTCAAACAAAATGACATTAAACCGAAATTAATAACTTTAGAGATTTGCAGTGTAGCAATTACAGGCCTCTAAAATGGGTTTCCATAGGTATACATATGTATACTGCTATATACAGCAGTCAGCTGTGGTATCTCTCAATTATTATAGACCAGTAGCTTTAACATCTGTTATTATGAAATGTTTTGAGAGATTGGTGCTGGATTACATTAAGGCTAGTCTTCCACCTTCTTTGGATCCATGGCAATTTGCATACAGGAGAAATAGATCTACTGATGATGTTGTGTCCATTGTACTCCATACTGTATTGAGCCACTTAGAACAACAGGGAACTTATGCGAGGCTGTTGTTTGTGGATTATAGCTCTGCTTTTAATACCATTCTACTAAATAAGTTGTTTTTTAAAATGATCAACCTGGGATTACCTCAGGAGATCTGCATGTGGATAAAGGATTTTCTGACAGATAGGCTACAGTCAGTAAGGATAGGATCGCACCATTCTTCTACCCTGGTACTAAGTACAGGAGCTCCCCAGGGCTGTGTGCTAAGTCCCTTCCTCTATTCCCTGTACACACATGATTGCACCCCACTGTATAACACCAATGCAATTATTAAATTTGCGGATGATACGACAATGGTGGGGCTCATAAATAAGAACAATGAGTCTGCTTATAGAAAGGAAGTACAAAGGTTGATACTTTGGTGTAAAGAAAATCATCTCACACTTAACATCAAAAAAACTAAAGAACTCATAATTGATTTTAGGAGGAAGAGAAATGTACATTTACCACTGTACATAAACGGTGAGGAAGTGGAGAGAGTTGGTAGTTTTAAATTTCTGGGTACTTACATCTCAGAGGACCTCTCATGGACTATAAATGCCAACATGCTAATGAAGAAGGCACAGAAGAGGCTGTAATTCCTGAGAATGCTCGGCAAGTTAAATTTAGCTCAGCATTTACTTCTGTCATACTATCGTAGCACCATTGAGAGTGTCCTAACCTATGGCATTCTGGCATGGTTTGGGAGTAGCTCTGTAGCGGACAAAAAAGCTCTACAGAGGACCATTAAAATTGCCCAGAATATCATCGGGCTATAGCTACCAACCCTGGATGACATCTTCACATCCCGCTGTCTGAGGAAGACACACAGCATCCTGAGAGACTCTTCCCATCCTGCTTATAACTTTTTTGAACTGTTACCATCTGGCAGAAGATATAGAACAATTAAGACTCGGACCACACGTTTTCTGAATAATTTTTATCCCGGAGCTATAATTGCAATTAATAATGGGCTTAAAGACCACCAGTAGTGAATAATTAGTTGGACTGTGTTACTTGGCCTGTGGTGTAGATGTTTATATTTTTAGTGGGGGACTTTTAGTGGGTGGGGAGTGTTTGGGGAATTTTATGTGTGTACATGTGTCTGGTCTCTCGGTGTCTGTGAATTTCGTTGTATGGGTATACTGTGTATATACTTACAATGACAATAAATTATTATTATTATTATTATTATTATTATTATTATTATTATTATTATTATTATTATTATTATTATTATTATTATTATTATTATATGTGTTCTGCTGGCTTTTGCTATACAGCTTGAGAACAGAGGGAGACAAAAACGTTTCCAAATATGCAGATTTGTAGATGATCAGTGTTCTGAATCAGGATTGAATCCCTGTTCCAGTCAAAATTATTCCTAGGGATTAAGATCCCATTTTAGAAAATTCCCATATGACCTCCTGGATTGATATGAGGGTTGGAACATAGCTGTTTACTTCCTTTTCCACATGTTCCAGTGTAGTTCTTAGCTCAAGAAAAGTTATCAAAGTATCTTAAATTATTCTGTGAGAAAATATGTTTAGAAATTACTGTTGTTTAATGTGTTTAAAGAGGGACGTGGTGGTGCTGTGGGCTAAACCGCAGAAGCCTGTGCTGCAGGGTCAGAAGACCAAGCTGTCGTAAGATCGAATCCATGTGACGGAGTGAGCTCCCGTTGCTTGTCCCAGCTCCCGCCAACCTAGCGGTTCGAAAGCATGCAAATGCAAGTAGATAAATAGGGACCAACTCGGTGGGAAGGTAACAGTGTTCCGTGTCTAAGTCACACTGGTCATGTGACCACGGAAGATTGTCTTCAGACAAAAAACGCTGGCTCTATGGCTTGGAAACGGGGATGAGCACCGCCCCCTAGAGTTGAACACGACTGGAAAAAATTGTCAAGGGAAACCTTTAAATTTAAATATGTTTAAATGCATATTTAAATGCAAAATATTTATGGGGATCAAGCATAAATAAATAAATATATAGTTCACTGAAGAGATGGTTTTGAACAGACCTAAACCTAAACACCTGTCATGGTGGCATGGACTGGGGGGAAAAAAAGACTTACTCATCTTTCCTTATTTTGACCTATCTGAATTACTTTCACAAAATAATTTGTAGCTAAATTCTCACATTAGGTAGTATCACTGGGTACTGCAGTGTATATCTCCTATGAGTGGATAGTAGGTATTTAAAGAGCATGAAAATTTAAAAAGACTTGGAAATAAAAATGTGTTTTCTGTTGCTGGAACCTAGAGCTGGTATTATTGCTTTGGTGTTATGGCATCTCTGTTTCCAGTAGTGGATCCTGTTAATTTGTTTGGACTAACAGAATATGGATCACTACCTCATCAAGTGGTTTTCCAAGGACTATGAATAATGCATTCATGAGAAAATACCAGTTAATAAGTCTTTTTTTTTACTCTTAGAAAAAGCATCCTGTTTTTAACAAATTAGAGTAAGCAAGGCTTCTTCCAAAATGACCCATGTGACATGCACATAAACCATATATGAAGTATATTCCCCTTCTCTCTTTCAGAACAGTTCTTTCTTCCTCTAAATAAATATATGAGGATTTAATCAACCGATTCCAATTCTTATTTCATTTTATTATTTGTATTCTATGGCTTGATATCCTGCTCTTTGATCACACGGGGTTGTCAGACTGGCTTACATCATAATTAAAATCATAAACAGAAGGAGCTTCACAAACACTGTCTGAGAAAATCAAATCACAAACCACATTCTAAACACCAATTTTGTATGGATTTTTGTGCTACTTATCTCAAGAATTTGTATAACTCATCTGAAGAGTATCAGTTTATATATCCATATATTATCTCATGAGAACTGCACAAACTCTACATTTGTTATGATTCATTAAGTATATATAGTTTCCAGAAGATACGTGATCATCTGTATTGTAATGATACTGTATTGTAATAAAACACTGCCATTTCAAATGTGAAACATGGGGCTTGAATAATAGTATACAATATTCATAATTTTTTGCTTCTCCTTCATTTTTAATTAGCATTTTTGGATTACTGGGAAAAGGGAAGAATTCTACATGTGCACCTGAGGTCTAGAAATCTGCTGCCAACTGAAAGTTTAGAATATCAAGATCTTATCAGGATCCCCGAACCTGTTGAAAATGTATTATGTTCCACAGTTCTATTGCAAAAGATGCAGTGTGAACCATACATTCTACCATCAGCAGTGAGGAGAGCTACATGTGTGATTTATCTAAGAAAACAGTAGCATATATATTGTTGTTGTTTAGTTGTTAAGTTGTGTCCAACTCTTTGTGACCCCATGGACGAGAGCACGCAAGGCCATCCTGTCTTCCACTGCCTCCTGGTGTTTGGTCAAATTCATGTTGGTCACTTTGATGACACTGTACAACCATCTCATCCTCTGTCGTCCCCTTCTCCTCTTGCCTTCCCACTTTCCCAACATCAGGGTCTTTTCCAGGGAGTCTTCTCTTCTCATGAGATGGCCAAAGTATTAGAGCCTCAGTTTCAGGATCTGTCCTTCCAGTGAGCACTCGGGGTTGATTTCCTTCGGAATGGATTGGTTTGTTCTCCTTGCAGTCCAGGGGACTCTCAAGAGTGTCCTCCAGCACCACAATAAAAAAGCATCAATTCTTCAGCAGTCACTGTTCTTTATGGTCCAGCTCTCCCTTCCATACATCGCTACTGGAAAAACCATAGCTTTGACTATGCGGACCTTTGTTGGTAAGGTGATGTCTCTGCTTTTTAAGATGCTGTTGAGGTTTGTCATCGCTTTCCTCCCAAGAAGCAGGTGTCTTTTAATTTTGTGGCTGCTGTCACCATCTGCAGTGATCATGGAGCCCAAGAAAGTAAAATCTATCACTGCCTCCATATCTTCCCCTTCTATTTGCCAGGAGGTGATGGAACCATGCCATGATCTTTGTGTTTTGTGTTTTTGTTTTTTTTTGATGTTGAGCTTCAGAGCATTTTTTGCAATCTACTCTTTCACCCTCATTAAGAGGTTGTTTAATTCCTCCTCACTTTCTGCCTTCAAAGTGGCATCATCTGCATATCGGAGGTTGTTGATATTTCTTCCGGCAATCTGAATTCCGGCTTGGGCTTCGTCCAGTCCAGCCTTTTGCATGCTTATATGTATTCTGCATACAGTATAAGTTAAATAAGCGGGGGGACAATATACAGCCTTGTCATACTCCTTTTCCAATTTTGAACCAATCAGTTGTTCCATATCCAGTTCTAACTGTTGCTTCCTATCCCACGTATAGATTTCTCAGGAGGCATATATATAGTATTTTATTATTAACGAGATCCTGCTTTTACTGAGTTATAATTGTTTTTTCTAGTAAAAGTGAAAACTTTACACATTTCATCTCAAGCTGTATTCTGTTAAGCCTCCCACATTTATACCCATCTTTCTGGCAGTCATCCCAAAATATGTTTGGGTTAAGGTATTACACATTGCATTTGATGAGGCTTTAGCGTTCCCTCTTGCTGACATCAATCCTTATTTCTGTTTGCTCTTATAATTTACAGTTAATGAAAGTTCCAAGTTTACCTTTGTTTTCATTGGCTTCTGTACAAGAGACCTTCAGACTTCACAGTGTTCTATTGAAATGGAAAACAGAGTTAGGAAAGGCAAAACCCAAATGAATACCACCATTTCAAGAAAAGATTCTTAAGAAAAAGAAAAAGAAAAAAGAAAAGATTCTTGATGGGCATCAGTATTAATGTGTTGCTGATAGAGAAACATTACATTACCCTATATTGTATGTACTGTCCAATGGACCTAGTCTAGACCTTACAAATACATTCTTACCTTGTGTTATGTTGAGTTTTGCTTTACAAACTCTTTCTGCTTGTGCTTAATTGGGGAGATTCTGCACTTATGGAGTTGATTCCTTGAGTCTCAACTGCTTGCACTAGAGATGGGAGTATTCATATTCGTACACAAATATGAATATCCTCCCACAGGTGGAGATAACGAGGGTCCACTCACGATTCTGCCACTGATGCGAGCACGATAGAGCCTTGCTATTGCTCCGTTGTCTACAATGGATTAGCCACTCTGACCTGGCAGAGAGGCTTGTCATCCTGCCTTCTGCTAGGACTGGCTAATCCATTGCAGAACAAGGAGTGATAGGAAGGCTCCATCAAGCTCCCGTCAGTGGCGGAATCGTGAGTAGACAGTCCAGACCCTCGTTATCTCCATCTGTGGGGGGCTACGAATACTCCTGTCTCTAGTTTGCACTCTTAGACTGGTAAAATAGCTGCTTCTTGTTCCAGTTCTGATAAGACCATGTAATCTCCTTTGCATTTACAGTATTCTTTCTGAAGTGAATCTTGTCATTCTGGAAGGATGAAAGGTATGGCGTAGTAATTAAAATGATAGTGAAAATCTCCTGTGGGCACCTCCTTGATGGGAATTTGCTAACCAATGATACCAGGCAGAGTGTAGGGTTCTGAACAGATTCAGTACAGTCTTAAGTTGTTTCATACTTTACTCTTGTTTGTTAATGGCATTTGCATCTTGGTTTGGCATATGCCACTAAAAACAGTGTCCTTTTCTGTTGTTGTGAAACAATTTGTATTTTATTTAAGTTGAAGAGACATCTGTATTGCTAATTTCCATTCAGCTCATCCAAAACGATTTATCCAGTGGTAATAGTGGCAGTGGTACATGCCAGTTTTGGCTAAGGCACTTATTTGTCTGGTAGCAGTAAACTTCAGCTATTTGTAGATTGATACATCCACTCTTGTTTCCAAATAGGGATGCTGTAGACCAGGGGTCGTCAACCCCCGGTCCGCGGCCCATTGCCGGTCCATGGCTTGAGGCCGACCGGGCCGTGAAGGCAGACCTCCCACCCCCCCACGCACTCCCCGCCCCTCAGCTGCTTTGCGCGCCCGTGTTTCAGCGCCAGCCTGAGCCTAACTCACCCCTTCAAGCAAGCCCTTGAGTACCCAAGGCAGCTGTGGGGAGGGGAGTGCGTGCGGGGGGGAGGTGGGAGGTCTGCCTTTGCGGCCCGGCGGCAGCGGCAACGAGGCTTGGGGAGAGCCAGGAGGCAGGGCAAGAGCCGGCTGCTCTCCTCCCGGCAGCGGCAGTGGGTGGGTGGGGGGTGGAGAACTGCCGGGAGGGAGAGGAAGGCCCGGGCGCTCTCCTCCCGGCAGTATCGGCGGCAACGGGGGTGGAGGGGTGGAGAAAGGCCGGGAGGAAGAGGAAGGCCCGGGCGCTCTCCTCCCGGCAGTAGCGGCGGCGATGGGGGTGGGGTGGAGAAAGGCCGGGAGGAAGAGGAAGGCCCGGGCGCTCTCCTCCCGGCAGCGGCAGTGGGTGGGTGGGGGGTGGAGAACTGCCGGGAGGGAGAGGAAGGCCCGGGCGCTCTCCTCCCGGCAGTAGCGGTGGTGACGGGGGTGGGGGGGTGGAGAAAGGCCGGGAGGAAGAGGAAGGCCCGGGCGCTCTCCTCCCGGCAGTAGCGGCGGCGACGGGGGTGGGGGGTGGAGAAAGGCCGGGAGGAAGGGGAAGGCCCGGGCGCTCTCCTCCCGGCAGCGACGGGGGTGGAGGGGTGGAGAAAGGCTGAGAGGAAGAGGAAGGCCCGGGCGCTCTCCTCCCGGCAGTAGCGGCGGCGACGGGGGTGGGGGGGTGGAGAAAGGCCGGGAGGAAGAGGAAGGCCCGGGCGCTCTCCTCCCGGCAGCGGCAGTGGGTGGGTGGGGGGTGGAGAACTGCCGGGAGGGAGAGGAAGGCCCGGGCGCTCTCCTCCCGGCAGTAGCGGCGGCGACGGGGGTGGGGGGGTGGAGAAAGGCCGGGAGGGAGAGCTAGGGCCGGGTGTTTTTACAGCTCTCCTCCCGGCAGTAGCGGCGGCAGCGGGGCTGGGGGGGTGGCTGGAGACCTGCCGGGAGGGAGAGCAAGGCCCGGGTGTTTTCGCTGCTCTCCTCCCGGCAGTAGCCGCGGCGACGGGGGTGGGGGGGTGTCTGGAGAACTGCCGGGAGGGAGAGCTATGGCCGGGTGTTTTCGCTGCTCTCCTCCTGGCAGTAGCCGCAGCAACGGGGGTGGGGGGTGTCTGGAGAACTGCCGGGAGGGAGAGCTATGGCCGGGTGTTTTCGCTGCTCTCCTCCTGGCAGTAGCCGTGGCGACGGGGGTGGGGGGTGTCTGGAGAACTGCCGGGAGGGAGAGCTATGGCCGGGTGTTTTCGCTGCTCTCCTCCCGGCAGTAGCTGCGGCGACGGGGGTGGGGGAGTGGGCAAGAGCCGGGTAAAATTAAAAAGACTCCCAGGCTTCCGCCGCCGCCACGGGTGGGCAGGTGCTCCTGCTCATGTGCGAAGTGGTGAGGGAACGCGCGCCAACCACCGTGCGGGTGCATTGGAGAGGGCAAGCGTGAAGGGCCGCCCCACCTCCGTCAGAGACTCCGCCGGGCCGGACTAGTCTAAAGGTTGGGGAACTCTGCTGTAGACGTAATATATCTTGACTTCAGCAAGGTTTTTTACAGAGTTTTCCATGATACTCTGATAAGCAAACTAACTAGGTGTGTGCTGGATAGCATAACTCTCAGGTGGATTTACAGTTGGTTATAAAATTGTACTAGGAGAGTGCTTATCAATGGTCCATTCTCAAAAGTAAGAGAAGGTGACAAGTGAGTACCAAAAGGCTCATTCCAGGGCCCATTGATCTTAAGCATTTTTATTACAAGGATGATTAGGTAGCTGGAAACCAAGCCCTGTGATGAAAGACTGAAAGAACTGGGCATGTTTAGCCTTGAGAAGAGAAGACTGAGGGGAGATATGATAGCACTTTTCAAATACTTGGAAGTACTATGATACAGAGGAGGGGCATGATCTCTTCTCAATCATCCCAGAGTACAGAACACGCAACAGTGGGCTGAAATTCAGGAAGCCAGATTTCAGCTGAATATCAGGAAAAACTTCTTGTTAGAGCAGTATGACAGTGGAGCCAGTTACCTTGGGAGGTGGTGACTGCTCCAACCCTGGAGGCATTCAAAAGAAAATTAGACAATCCTCTGTCACATATACTTCAATTTGTATTCCTGTGTTGGGCAGAGGGTTGGACTCAATGGCTTTGTAAGACCATTCAAACTCTGTTATTTTATGATTCTATGTCTTCTTTAAAAAAGAAGCAGTAGATAAGTTCTGGATAGTCATCAATGAACAAATTGAAGTGTTTCACCTGAAAAGAAATTCCAAAGGTGCAGCTACCAAAAAATGCCTGATATGTCCTTAGAATCTATTACAGTATTATGGTTTGGGGGTTGGATATGTGACTTCAAGATGTCTCTGCTTCATCCTGGAAGAAAACTAAGTAATATAGGTATGGAATGTGTTCCATGCCACCAGGATTGTTCTGCATACAGTGGTGCCTTGACTTACGAACTTAATTGGTTCCGGAACTCGCGTTGTAAGTTGAAATGGTCGTATGTTGAAGCACCATTTCCATAGGAATGCATTGAAATGCAATTAATCCATTCCAGCTGAAGAAAAATTCACCCCCCAAAAATCACGACAAGACTCATCAGAAACACAATGAATCCCTTCCAGCTGAAGGGGGGGGGAGAAAAACAAGTGAAGTGTGCAAGACCCATCAGAAATGCAAAGAAAGCAAGGCAGAAAGGAAGCAGATTGGGCAAGACCCATCGGAAATGCAAAGAAAGGAAAGCAAAAAGCAAGCAGAGCGTGCAAAACCCATCAGAAATGAAAGAAAGCAAAGCAAAAAGCAAGCAGATCGTGCAAGACCCATTGGAAATGGGGAAGAATACCCAAAAAGCAACCAAATCCCACAAGACCCATTGGAAATGGGGGGACACAAAAAACAAACAAAACCCCACAAGACTCATCGGAAATGGGGGAAAAAAACCCCAAAACAAACAAACCTCCCAAGACCCATCACAGCACAGAAGCATAACCCCGCAATCCAAAACCACCCTGTAAAACCCACCCAGAACAGTTTAAAAAGCAGAAAGCAGCACCTTACCAGGCAGTCGGAAGTCTCCTCTGATTGCACTCACTCTAACCGTTGGGGCAAAAGAGCTACAAAGCAGCAGCCTCTTTGCCTACCAACCATTAGCAATTTGAATTTCCCACTTTTTTCCCTGCCTTTTTCTGTTCATAACTGGAAGCTCCGGTTGCAAGTCGAAGCAAAATTTTGTGGCCGGAGCTGCTCGCAACTCGAAATGGCCGTAAGTTGGGACGTTCGTAAGTCGAGGCACCACTGTAGTTCAGTCATACTTTCTAAAGAACTAAATGAAACTATTGGGTTGCCTTCTTTTAGCATAGTAACTTGTAGTTATAGTAGGCTTATTTGAATCAATAAAACTTACAGTGGAGTTGACTCACTAAATCGCCATAGATTCAGTGGGCCTGCTGAAGTCTGATTTACAATGTTAAGCAAAAGGATTTTGATCACTATGTCCAGTATTGTAACTAAAATCAATAAAGTGGAGATTAAACTTTGGTTGCCAGAAGACTGGTGCGTGTTTTGCATTAGGCTTCTCTTTTTATTGTTTAGTAATTAAGTTGTGTCCGACTATTTGTGACCCCATGAACCAAAGCACACCAGGCCCTCCTGTCTTCCACTGCCTCCCGGAGTTGTGTCAAATTCATGTTGGTAGCTTCGATGACACTGCCCAACCATCTCATCCTCTGTCATCTTCTCCTCTTCCCTTCACACTTTCCCAACATCAGGGTCTTTTCCAGGGAGTCTTCTCTTCTCGTGAGATGGCCAAAGTATTGGAGCCTCAGCTTCAGGATCTGTCCTTCCAGTGAGCACTCAGGGTTGAAAGGCAGTGCCAAAGAATGCTCCAACTACCGTACAATTGCACTCATTTCGCACGCTAGCAAGGTTATGCTCAAAATCCTACAAGGTAGGCTTCAGCAGTATGTGGACCGAGAACTCCCAGAAGTACAAACTGGATTCCGAAGAGGCAGAGGAACTCGAGACCAAATTGCTAACTTGCGCTGGATTATGGAGAAAGCCAGAGAGTTCCAGAAAAATATCTACTTCTGCTTCATTGACTATGCGAAAGCCTTTGACTGGGTGGACCACAGCAAACTATGGCAAGTTCTTAAAGAAATGGGAGTGCCTGACCACTTTATCTGTCTCCTGAGAAACCTATATGTGGGACAGGAAGCAACAGTTAGAACTGGTCATGGAACAACTGAGTGGTTCAAAATTGGGAAAGGAGTACGGCAAGGCTGTATATTGTCCCCCAGCTTATTTAACTTATATGCAGAATACATCATGCGAAAGGCTGGACTGGAAGAAACCCAAGCCGGAATTAAGATTGCCGGAAGAAATATCAACAACCTCTGATATGCAGATGATACCACTCTGATGGCAGAAAGTGAGGAGGAATTAAAGAACCTTGTAATGAGAGTGAAAGAGGAGAGTGCAAAAAACGGTCTGAAACTCAATATCAAAAAAACTAAGATCATGGCCACTGGTCCCATCACCTCCTGGGAAATAGAAGGGGAAGATATGGAGGCAGTGTCAAATTTTATCTTCCTGGGCTCCATGATCACTGCAGATGGAGACAGCAGCCCTGAAATTAAAAGGCGCCTTCTTCTTGGGAGGAAAGTGATGACAAATCTTGACAGCATCTTGAAAAGCAGAGACATCACCTTGCCAACAAAAGTCCGAATAGTCAAAGCTATGGTTTTTCCTGTCGTGATGTATGGAAGTGAGAGCTGGACCATAAAGAAAGCAGACCGCCGAAGAATTGATGCCTTTGAATTGTGGTGCTGGAGGAGGCTCTTGAGAATCCCCTGGACTGCAAGGAGAACAAACCTATCCGTTCTAAAGGAAATCAACCCTGAGTGCTCACTGGAAGGACAGATCCTGAAGCTGAGGCTCCAGTACTTTGGCCATCTAATGAGAAGAAAAGACTCCCTGGAAAAGACCCTGATGTTGGGAAAGTGTGATGGCAAGAGGCGAAGGGGACGACCGAGGATGAGATGGCTGGACAGTGTCTGCGAAGCAACCAACATGAACCTGACACAACTCCGGGAGGCAGTAGAAGACAGGAGGGCCTGGCGTGCTCTGGTCCATGGGATCACGAAGAGTCGGACACGACTAAACGACTAAACACACACACACAGCTATGGCATATTGGTAGCATATTTCAACCGGCTGCATAGCAAAGAAGGCGCAATAGAAGGAGCAAAATGCAGAGGAAAGTGGTTGAGAAGCTAACTAGAATGTAAAGCTAATACTTTTTGTGGAACTCTGGAATTTAATATATGTGTAACTACATTGTCTGCTTTTCTGGAATAGTCACAGGAATGTCACTGATGTATGCTGTTATCTATTCCCAGTACCCTGGAAGACTAGTAGCAGGTGTCTTTTTTCACTGCTGGATATTCTTTACAGCAAGATATTATTTACACATCACTGAAGAACTAATACAGCTTTACAGTTTGGTGCCTATGGTTTTGTGGCATCTGTTCAATGCAACAGCTTCAGTAAAGCACCTTTTTAAAGCACATTGTATGTCTTTACAGTTTGTTATAAATCAGCAGCAGTGTCTTTAAAGAGCACAGCATCCAAACATACTGCTTTCAAGCATTTAAGATGTTAATGGGTTTTGAGTACTGGAACTGATCTTGTATAGCAGCAGCTCTTAATGCTGGGACGAAATGAAATGTATGTATAGCAGCTTTCTCTGTGTTTTCTCTTGCATAGAGGTGATCAGAAAGAACCTACATATTGGGAAGTTTTATAGAGAGTCAGTAGTTTTGGGAAGTGTTTCTCTAGACACAAGGCAGGCTAACAGATTAAACATTGAATGAATACATTTGCCCTTTCCACTGTTTTCTTTTATGAGAGAGAGGGAAAAATTTACAAGGAGGATATGTCCCTTAGAGGTGCCAGGAAGCAATCCTTGAACACTCATCCTACTTCTCACTACCAGTTTATTTTTAACTTGCACTGTTACTCAAAGTCTCTTACCATTCCTGCCTTGTTCACTGTCCCAGCTCACTGAGCTTGACAAATGTGCCGAAACATGTCACCCATGCAAAGAAATGGAACAGACATTGTTGAATCAGTCGTATAGAGTGTAGTATTCTTCTTTATTCCTTATTCATGTTTTTAGAATAGAGATGAAGTATCTGACTACTGTACTTTGTTTTTCTGGATAATCCTTCATCCTTTATCCATCAGAAAGCACAGTGTCATGTAGGTTACATGATATCAGCTGCTCACCCAAGTGAGCACTGAACCATCAATTTCATGAAAGAAACAAAAGAAAATTATTCCTATTACTTTAACTTCCTGCTTTATAGTTTCAGACATTACCTCAGGTTAGAAAGTATACATATTAAGAAGTATCATAATGTGTGCCTCATATATGAATATGTCTGTTTCCAAACCTTTTAGACATCACCGTATTATGCTATCTCTGTTAAATTACACTGTTGAAGTTATACAGCTTTGATTCTAGTCGCTCCTCCCTCCACGGCATACTACCCTGTTTCCCCAAAAATAAGACAGGGTATTATATTAAGTTTTGTTCCAAAAATGCATTAGGGCTTATTTTCAGGGGATGTGTTTTTTTTCCCATGTACAACAATCTACGTTTATTCAAATATAGTCATGTCATCTTCTTCTGGTTGCTTCACAGTGGTGGAGGGTGGGGTTTCACTTAACTGGGGATGATTTTTGGGGTAGGGCTTATATTACAAGCATCCTGAAAAATCATACTAGGGCTTATTTTCAGGTTAGGGTTTATTTTAGGGGAAACAGGGTAGTTCTTGTTGATCATTTTTCAAGGAACCTACACTTCAGAGAATGTGTGTATTAGTTGTGCCTGCTTGTTCCATATTCTGTTGCAGTTAGAACAAAGAATTTTGGAAGATTTTTAGGAGAAAATGTAGATTTAGGAGTTTGTTGACAAACATAAAGAAGCATTAAAAAACATTTAATGCATTAAATAACATTGAGTGCCTGCCTGTCTTGGAAGAGCTGGACAGCGAACCTACCTTAGCAGAAATAAAAGCGGCCTTGGATTCCCTTGCCTCCGGCAAGGCACCTGGAAGGGACAACATCCCTGTTGAAGTGCTGAAATGCTGTAAGGAGATCATCATCACCGAACTGTATGAAGTCTTTTGTCTCTGCTGGAGGGAAGGTGGAGTACCACAGGACATGAAGAATGCAAACATTGTCACATTGTACAAGAACAAAGGAGACAGGGGCGACTGCAATAACTACCGTGGCATCTCTCTTCTTAGCGTTGTAGGGAAGCTGCTTGCCCGTGTTGTGCTGAAGAGGCTCCAGGTGCTTGCAGACAGAGTCTATCCAGAATCACAGTGTGGATTTCGAGCTAATAGATCCACCACTGACATGGTATTCTCCCTCCGACAGTTGCAAGAGAAGTGCAGGGAACAACAACAGCCACTCTTAGTGGCCTTCATAGACCTCCTCACAAAAGCATTTGACTTGGTTAGCAGGGATGGCCTTTTTAAAATACTTCCCAAGATTGGATGTCCACCTCGTCTCCTTAACATCATCAGATCCTTCCATGAGGGTATGAAAGGCACTGTAGTTTTTGACGGCTCAACATCAGATCCCTTTGACATCCGAAGCGGAGTGAAACAGGGCTGTGTCCTCACACCAACTTTTTTTGGGATCTTCTTTGCTGTCCTGCTGAGGCATGCCTTTGGAACTGCAACAGAAGGTTATCTCCGGACTAGATCAGACGGAAAACTCTTTAATCTCTCTAGACTGAGAGCAAAGACCAAAGTCCAACTGAAATGCATGCGGGACTTCCTCTTCGCAGATGATGCAGCCATTGTTGCCCACTCTGCTGAAGACCTCCAACAACTCATGAATCGTTTCAGCAAGGCCTGCCAAGACTTTGGGCTAACAATCAGCCTGAAGAAAACACAAGTCATGGGCCAGGGCGTGGACTCACTTCCCTCTATTACCATCTCTACACAAGAATTGGAGGTTGTTCATGACTTTGTGTACCTTGGCTCAACTATCTCTGACACCCTCTCTCTAGATGTCGAGCTGATAAACGCATTGGCAAAGCAGCTACCATGTTCTCTAGACTCACAAAGAGAGTATGGCTCAATAAGAAGCTGATGACACATACCAAGATCCAGGTCTATAGAGTCTGTGTCCTGAGCACACTCCTGTACTGCAGTGAGTCCTGGACCGTTTGTGCATGGCAGGAGAGGAAGCTGAACACCTTCCATATGTGTTGCCTCCGACGAATTTTCGGTATCACCTGGCAGGACAAAGTTCCAAACAGAGTAGTCCTAGAACGAGCTGGAATTTTCAGCATGTATACATTACTGAAACAGCGACGTCTACGTTGGCTTGGGCATGTCGTGAGAATGGCTTATGGTCGGATTCCAAAGGATCTCCTGTATGGAGAATTAGTGCAGGGAAATTGCCCCAGAGGGAGACCACAGCTGCGATACAAGGATATCTGCAAGCGGGATCTGAAGGCCTTAGGAATAGACCTCAACAGATGGGAAACCCTGACATCTGAGCGTTCAGCCTGGAGGCAGGCGTTGCGTCACAGCCTCTCCGAATTTGAAGAGACCCTTGTCCAGCAGGCCGAGGCAAAGAGGAAGTCACAAAAGCAGCAAAACCAGGGAGCTGGACAGGGAACAGATTGGATTTGTCTTCATTGTGGAAGAGATTGTCACTCTCAAATTGGCCTCCTCAGCCACACTAGACGCTGTTCCAAGTCCCCAATACAGAGCACGTTACCATAGTCTTTCGAGACTGAAGGATGCCTAACTAACTGACAAACATGGCATATAATATTAAAATTAGATATATTGGCAAATAATTTTGGAAGGTTTAGTTTACATGCAAGGAATAGGCAGAAAGAAGTTAATACAGTAGGACCACTGTATCTGCAGGGAATTGATTCCAACCCCCCCATGGATTCCAAAACCATGGATAATCGTGAACCCTATATATAGCATAGTCTCTAGTTCTCTTTTGTGACCAGTTCTGGTAATTACATCAAGGAAATACATTTTTCATTTAATATTTTTAATATTTACCACAGATACAAGAGTCATTCTGTATCTGGGCAAAAATACAGTGGTGCCCCGTATGATGACGACCCCGTAGAATGACGCAATCGCATGACGATGACTTTTTTGCTATCACTATAGTGATTGGAAAATGATGTTTCCTATGGGGGATTTTCGTTTGACGACATTTGTTCGCAAACCGATGATTTTTCCGGCTGTGCAAAATGGCTGCCCTGTGTTTTCCGGACCCATGCTTCGCAGGGCAGCCATTTAACCAGCTGATCGGCGCTCGGAAAATGGCTTCCCCTATGGGCTATCTTTGCTGGACAACGAGGTAATTTTCCCATTGGAACGCATTAAATGGGTTTCGATGCATTCCAATGGGGAATTGTTTTTCACATAATGAGGATTTCGCTTAACAGTGATTTTCCTGGAATGGATTATCATTGTCATGCGGGGCACCACTGTATTTCCCATTTTCATTGTGTGGGTTCAAACTACATGTGATAGCAGTAGAGTGGCCAAAGTGTGGACTGCCTGGGTATTGTTAGATTGCAGTTCTCACCAGTTCTTGCCAGCATAGCCAATGGTGAGAAATCCTGGAGTGGGAGTTGCAGTCAAGCAATATCTGTATAGCTACACTTTGACAATCTCTTAGTTTCAGACTAAATTTGCTCCAATAAAAAATAAATTGAAAAAGCTTCTTTTCAAAAAAGCAAAAGAAATAAATGAACTTTTTATCTTATTTGGGCTCTTTTTTCTGCCACAGCCCACCAGATGTGATTTGAGGCTAAGTCTATTCATTGTTCATGATCTTTTTGCACTGTTGCACTATTTATATGCCAAGAGTTGTAACAGAAGAAATTCCCCAGCCCTGACAAGGATCCTGAATGGAAAAAAACAGGATCCATGATAGATTCTGGAATGGAGGATTTTCCTGGTAAGAGTCTTCTCTGGAATACTGTCTTCCATTCCATCTCACATCCAGATTTCCATCCCCTTACATCCTCCTGTTAATATTATTTTTTGTCTTTGTTTGTTTGATTTTTATACCGCCCATCTGGCTGCCAAGGCCACTCTGGTCGGTTTACAAAACAGAGTAAAAGTGACATAGCAACAATAATCAGCAACGACAAACAAAATATAGAAGGAACTAAACAAATTATACTAAGAAACCAGATAACAAAAGAATAATAAAGTAAAATAAACTAATAGCATGGCGGTAGGTAGGATGTTAAGTTATTGAGAACACTATAGAACCAGGATGTTTTAGAATCTGGGAAGGCCTGTCTGAATAAGCACATTTTTAATAATTTCTTAAAGTTTCCCAGAGAAGGGGCCAAGTGAATTTCAGGTGGGAGAGTGTTCCATAATTGCAGGGCAACCGCTGAGAAGACCCTATTTCTGATCAACATTTTTGGGCCTCTCTTGGGGTCAGAGCTCTCAACCATCCAGCCTGGGAAGATCTTACAGCACGGGCAGTTCTGGTTGAAAGGAGGTGTTCTGCTAGAGATCCTAAACTGTTAAGGGCCTTATAAATTAATACCATCACATTGAAGCTGGCACAGGAGTGAACAGGTAACCAATGCAAGGCAGCTAAGGTGGGGGAAATGTGTTGATGTCTCCTAGCCCCACTCAACAAGCTGGCCACTGAGTTCTGGACCCACTGAAGTTTCCAAGGGCAGCCTCACGTAGAGAGCACTGCAGTAGTCTAATCTACAAACTACCAGTGCATGAACCAGCGTGGTGAGGGACCTGGTGTCAAGGTAGGGACACAACTGGGTAATCCACCTCAGATAGAAATAGGCAGAACGGACCACTATCTGGTATTCCATTGACAGTACTGGAATACCCAAGCTGTGCACCTCATACTGAAAGAGTAGCCCCCCCAAAGGAAAGGGAACCACCCAGACCACAAACATTAGGGGGCCCACCCATAGGATTTCCATCTTGCCCGAGTTCAGCCTCAGTCTATTATCCCTCATCCATCCCAGCATGGTGTCCAGGAAGCACTCAAGGGACGGGATGACATCCACTGCAGAAGGGTGAAAGGAGAGATAGAATTGGGTGTAATCCGCATATTGCTGACACGAAGCTCCAAAACTCCTGATAACCTCCCTCAGTGGCCTCATACAGGTGTTAAGAAGCATTGGGGAAATGATTGACTCCTGTGGGACACCACAATTGAGAGTCCACAGAATGAACAGCATCTTCCCAAGCTGTACTCTCTGAGGACGGTCCTCCAGGAAGGACCATAGCCAGGCCAAGGCCTGACCTCTGATCCCCAACCCAGAGAGCCTCCCCAGGAGGATACCATGGTCGATGGTATCAAAGGCCACTGATAGGTTGAGGACGATCAACAAGGATGTTTTGCTCTTGTCGGCCTCCCCCAGAAGGTCATCTTGCAGGGAGACCAATACTGTCTCTATGCCATGACGTGGTCTAAACCCAGACTGCAATGGATCAAGGGCGTTGGTTTCCTCCAGAACTTCCTGAAGCTGGTCGGCCACCACTCTGTCCATGAACTTCCTAATACTGTAAAAGGAACATTGGTGACGGGTCAGAAGTTGTTAATGTCGTCCTCCACCAGATAGGGCTTTTTACAAATCGGCCTAATGAGCATCTCCTTGAGGGCAAGAGGAACCCTGCCCTCCAGGAAAGAGTCAGCCATTCTGGAACCGCTGAACATGCTCTGTCCTCACTAGGATGTTAAGTGCTTTATTTCTTTTTTTAACCACATGTCCCTAAATCTCTGTATTTCTGGGGATAATAAGTTTTTCAAAGTGTATTCAAGTTGTTTATAAGGACTGGAGTACTCATCCCTTAAGAGAATTTTGCTGAGTTTTATTTTGAGCCAATCTATACACTGTCATGTGATGAGAGTTTTTTTTTAACTCGATCTTCAAGTGTGCTAGTTTAATTTAGAAAGTTCTAACTTGGATTGAGGATGTTTGAACTTTTGATACATTCCATGCATTGGTCAAGCTTAATATTGTCTATTTCTATGGTGGACAATTTTCAGAAGTCTGTGCAAATTATCTGTCTCCCAACACTCTTCCCCCTTTTTAATTTAAAATGGCTGGTTCCATTATTTTGAGGGCACTTGTAGCAATTTCCCTGCATTCTTTCCTGTGAATTGTTTTAAGTTCAAGATAATCTGGGCCTAAAACAAGTTGGGGAGTGTATGTGCAATAAAATGGTTTACTATGCCTTCTTAAGACAATTTTGAATTTTTAAAATACGGAAGCTATGGAATGGGCTGGAGTCTGGGATGCCACAGACAGAAATTTGCTCACTCCTGGTCTATCCAGTGGTGGATCTCCAAAGTTTGAAACAGCCCCCACCTGCACATGCTAGGGACTAAATCTAGGGTCTTTTGCTTGCGAGTTGTGAGCTCTGCCTCTGAACCTTACTGTTAGGAACTATTTAGCTGTAGGAATTGATACCATATTGCTTAGAAGGCTCTAGGTGGCAGAAATTACATAGTTGAAATGTTTTGAATGCTACTTTCCTATGCTAATTAAGATGCAAGGAAAAATGCCATTTTGGAACAAATTTTTATATGTGAAACTGATAAATAGTCTTCTGGAATATTCAGATCCAATCTGCAAGAATGTATATGACGCAGCATGTTATGTCATGTTGTTTAGGGGTGATGTTCTGCTGCTGTATATGTAGTTATAGCACATCTGCAAATACTCATTGTTACATATCTTTGTTGGCTAACTTAGCACATATGGATAAAATGACCCAGTTTATATCAGATGCTGAGCATATACAGTAATGTAGTGGCACATTCTTGCCCATCTACATAATATTTAACTTGGGGTTCAGTTAGTAGTGATAATGTTGCATATTCTTCTGACATTGCACAGACAAGCTTGTATTTTTCAGCTCTGTACTTATATGCCTTGTGTCTTCAATGTACAAGTAATAATAATTATAAGTAGCCTGCTGTGTCTCAATAATTCAGGTTGACATTAAGAGCAATGTGAGTTGTGTACATCTTACATTCCAGATTCTCAGTCTTTATAAATGAAGAGATCCCTCCCCCTCCTTCTTTTGAAGTTTTAAGTCAGAACTGCCAGTGACCCACTTTTGCTAACAGTTCTCTTAACTAACCCCTGTACTCAATCATACGTGAGTTCCCCCCCCCCTTTTCCACCCACTGTCTGTCTAGTCTGGCTTAAAATTTTTATATATGTACTTTTAAAAAATTGATTAGTTGGAGAGCTGCCCGTTCTTCTGCACTGTATAATAAGGATTTGGGAGGAAAAAACCCTGCACACTGAATTCTGTATAGTGTAATTAAAACTGACCCAGATTTGGACCTGAGAACACCAGGACTTAGCCAAACTTGCCATGAGCTGAGTTCTGATGGCAGATGGGAACTAATGAGGACTTCACTGTACTCCAGAATTTCCCAGCTGCTTGGCTCCTCTATTTTCTATTTCTTTTTTTCTTTTTTTTTTCCTTTTCCTTTTCCTTTTGGTACAAATAAGGCTTGGTGAAGTCCTCATCCCAAGAGTACATTCCACAATTGTACTGCACCTAGCGTTTGGGGAAAGAAGACAACACTGATAGCCTATTTCAAAGTATTTTTAAGGCCTGGGTCTCAAAAGGCTTTTTCAGTATAATCGAACATTAATGCAGATGTATTACATACTAGGTATTTTTTCTCTGCCAAGGCTGGAAAAGATTACCTGCTTTGAGCTCTGCTTTGATTTCATTCTTCTCTTTCTGCTGTCACAGGACTGAGTCATATTTTATTGAACCGGGCACATGAACATCAGGATGTATGGGCTCCTTAGCCTATAGATTTCTTTATCTGTAGTCCCAGGTTTTGCACCCTGGGACTCTTCAGGCAGAGGTAATTGAATCAAGCTGAAGCAGCTGTAGCTGGCATGTGGTCTCTAGGATTGCTAGCACCTGCTTTTTAAAATTTATTTATTTATGTTTTATTTTATTTTATTTTTTGCAACTCACTAGAGCAAAAGTTCTGCCAAAACCAGCATTGGTCTTGGAGCAGATAAAACATTCCACATCTTATATCCCATTCCTCATCCAACCAAGCTGCATAACTACTGGTGCCTGCGTTAATAATTCTTGTCGTGAGCAGGGATAGGTTTATGCTGCATTTGGTCCAAAAATGCCTTTAACAAGTGTCCTGTCAGTGCTAACTTCTTTTCTCCATAAGTAATAAATGACAGACTTAATGCTGATCAGGTGCTCTGGATTGCACTGTCATCCTTAGAAAACAGGGCATCCTAGGCCTTTCTGTATCCAATTTAAATTATAGGCACCACATTTTATTTACTGCTTGAACAATCTTGTTGGCACTGTTTTGTTTGCCTAAATGCTTACGAGATGAACATTGGTTCCAGAAGTGTTTAGTGCAGTGTTCCTGTTTTTCAGTGAAGGACTTTGTAATTTGTAATCTACTGTGGTACATATCCACAATAAATCTACAATGGCATAATATGTAAGGTATTTCTGCAATCATAGGAAAGATTTGGGATAAATGTTCCTAGCCGTTAACCTAGAGATTTCTTCACTGGGGTTGTAATCCGTGAAGCAGTGATCTGTGTCCGCCTACAATTAAAGAACTAAAATAACTATACTCTGTTAAAACATTGAGGTAGACTATGAAGTGAATATAAAATAAATGAATGGTGTATATTTAAATACAGCTGTACTGTGAAATCAGTTTGTACATGGTGTGATGGACTAGATACAGTGGTGCCTCGCTTAACGAGCGTTTCGTTTAATGACAAATTCGCTTAGCGATGGCTTTTTCGGAGCGATCTTGCGCTCCGTTTAATGATGTTACCGATGGGCGATTTTCGCATAGCGATGTTTGGGACCTTGCTTTGCATAGCGATGACAGTTTGGGTCCCCCTGTTTCGCTTAACGATGGTTTTGACAGCCTCATGTTAGCTGTTTTTTAAATGTTTAATAATGTTTTAAAATGTTTAAAATGCTTGAAATCATAAGTGCACTTAATAAACCCTTTGTTAAACTAATCTGACTTTGTTTTGACTCTTTTTAAATTTGTTGTAATTTTTTCCCCATTGAAATGCATTGAATAGGTTTCAATGCATTTCAATTGGGGACCCGCGTTTCGCTTAGCGATGTTTCCTATGGCGATTTTCGCTTAAGGACGGCAGTCCGTTCCCATTGGAACGGATTATCCGGTTTTCATTGCATTTCTATGGGAAAATGCGTTTCGCTTAACAATGTTTTCCCATAGCGATGTTTTTTTTTGCACCAATTAAAATCGTTAAGTGAGGCACCACTGTAGTTTGGGTGAGCTTCATAGTTGCCTTGGCTGCTGAAGTAAGGGGATGATAGATAGATAGATAGATAGATAGATAGATAGATAGATAGATAGATAGATAGATAGATAGATAGATAGATAGATAGATAGATAGATAGATAGATAGATAGATAGATAGATAGATAGATAGATGTTTAATACAGGTAAGTGGATAGATAAATATGTGGAAATAGATGGATATATTGACCCTGGGTGCAAATTAAGAGATGCAGGAGAGAGAATGAAGGAGATAGAAATAGAGAAGAAATATAAATTGGGTTGAGCAATAATTAAGAAGATAAAATCAGAAGCTATATCCTAGGAGACTATAGTGTATGATAATATACATGAAGACTAATTATACCACTCCAGCAGAAGGCCTACTTTTTGTAGCAGAGGAAGGAATACTGGAGGTGAGGGAAGAAAGCTTGCAGCACAAGCCTTTTATTGTGTGTGCTGAACACAATAAAAAATATAAGCCTAAACTTCAGGAGGTCTACAGCTCTGTGAGAGTTATATTTTGGCATCCTTTGAAAGCCACCCACAGGCACCTGCTAGATACTTAATTGGGATGATAGAACTGGACCTTAAGTGCCATCAAAGCAGAGTAATTCACTGCAGGTCCTTCTTACAAATATTGCTTATAAAATGTCAAACAAAATACAGATACTTTTGGTGAGCATGGTGGGTCAAGGCATATGGCTCATTTAACACTGCTATACTTATAATCTTGTGCCCGCCATCTAATTTGATTATATTAGAAACATTGGGGCTGCTCTGGAAAAAAATTATCCTAGGCTCCTGCAGAGTAAGGGGCCTCTTTGCCATATACCATGACCCCTGCTATAACACTCACTGGTCACCAGAATTATAAGCGCAATGTAATTTTGACAATACTGGGCTGCATGGAGTAAATATTTTACATAGTTCTTTATAAAACAGGATAGATACAAATGTGATTCTTTAAAGCAGTGGTTTGTACTCTGTTTTGTAAAGAACAGGTTAAATTAATTTCATTTTTTCAGGCACATTTAATCTGGCTGTATCTTTGGGAGGCTGGGAGGAAGGGTTTTACTTATTTTCTAGGCCTGTATCCAACTGTAAGGGAGTCAAAGCCAATCATAGTTGAATCTTTCTTTATGGCTTGTTGTTTAGTCGTTGAGTCATGTCCAACTCTTCATTACCCCATGGACGAGAGCACGCCAGGCCCTCCCGGAGTTTGGTCAAATTCATGTTGGTAGCTTCGGTGTCACTGTCCAACCATCTCGTCCTCTGTCATCCCCTTCTCCTCTTGCCTTCCCACTTTCCCAACATCAGCGTCTTTTCCAGGGAGTCTTCTCTTCTCATGAGATGGCCAAAGTATTGGAGCCTCAGCTTCAGGATCTGTCCTTCCAGTGAGCACTCAGGGTTGATTTCCTTCAAAATGGATAGGTTTGTTCTCTTTGCAGTCCAGGGGGCTCTCAAGAGTCTTTATGGCTAGGCAGTAGTAAAGACTGATCAGGCAGTTTTAGGATTGGCCAAGTCCACATAGCGCCCCCCACATAGAATTTGTTGTAAGGAAAGAAGTAACAGGGAAAGCTTTAAGGAGAGATTTTGTTGCAGAGCAGGTGACTTTTTGGCAGAGAAAGAACTCCAGGCCCACTGGAGAAGAGTTCAAGGAGTGAAGGAGTTAATTGGTGAATGCCACCTAAGGCTTCTGAACAAGGTGCCACTGGTAAGTAATTTTATGCAGCAGTTTGTATTAGAAGAGTGAAGGTAAGTTCCTGAGACCAAGCCTTTTGAGGTGAATTCTTCCCTAGTGAGCAGCAGAGAAGGCCAACAGCAGGTCTCAAATAAAAGGCTTGTGAGAAGTACTGTACAGAATCCCCACATAAGAAAATACAAATTGTATTTTTCTCCTCAATCCCTGGACATGGGACACTTCTCACATGCAGTTCCCTCCCGCAGTTGTTGTTCTTGTTGTTCTTGTTGTTGATGTTGTTGTTGTGATGATGATGATGATGATGATGATGATGATGATGCATTTCTCCCAGCAAGGAACCCAAAGCGGCGCACAACATTAAAATTCACATAATTTAATAACACAATAAGTTAATTATTAAAAGATAAATTAAACAATATAATTTAAAATACAATTAAAAAATTAAAACATGAAAACATAAACAAGATTAAAATTTCTGCTGAAATAGGGTTCAGTATCAACTTTTCATTTTAGAATAAGTTCTCTTATATACAAAATAACTATAATAAATAGCTCCCTGGAAACCCACACTTGTATCCTGAGATACACTCTAACTGCTTCTCCTTAACTCTCTGTTAACTGTCAAAGCCTCTTGTCTCTTGTTTTAAATATCTCTTGTTCTCTTCTCCAGATTGGTTCTCCTTTCAGCCAGTCATATTATTCTTGATGTTGCTGGGTGAAATAGGTGAGAAAAACAGAAGTCATCTGCTCCTCTGTGTCTTTCGGCCCCACAGACTTGGGGTCTTCCTCTGAAGAGGATTACTCTAATAGAACTGCTTGGGCCAGAAAAGGGATGGGGCATTTTCACCATAGTGTCCAGAGCAGTGAGATGTTGCAGCAGAATGGGGATTGCCACTGCACCACCATATCCAGGATATGACATTTTGATGGAACTTCATTTCTACCAGCTTGAAAGAGTCCGGGAGCAGCAAAGGGCACCTCCATGATTTGGCACTGGAGGCTTCAGCGGCATGACTGCCCCCGCGGGTTTGGTCCAGAGCTTCATACATAAATGCACATGTTGGGGATAGTAGCTGGTCCCCAAAATCATACTTGTTTCAGGCCCTGTAAAACCTCTGGGATGGGCTGCAAAGGTGACCACAGGTTGAGGATCTGAAAATTTAGTTTGAATATGTAATCAAGCTGTGGTGCTGTGGGCTAAACCGCAGAAGCCTGTGCTGCAGGGTCAGAAGACCAAACAGTCGTAAGATCGAATCCACGCGACGGAGTGAGCGCCCGTTGCTTGTCCCAGCTCCCGCCAACCTAGCGGTTCGAAAGCATGCAAATGTGAGTAGATAAATAGGTACCATCTCGGTGGGAAGGTAAACAGCGTTCCGTGTCTAAATCACACTGGCCATGTGACCACGGAAAGATTGTCTTCGGACAAACACTGGCTCTATGGCTTGAAGAGCGGGATGAGCGCCGCCCCCTAGAGTCGGACACGACTGGACAAAAATTGTCAAGGGGAACCTTTAGCTTTACCTTTAGCTAGAGTTGAGATGTTAAGAGAAAAGGAGACACAGAAGCCTTTTTATATCGTGAAGCTGATTTTGGGATGCCTCTGGAAAATATAAGTTGTACAGCTGAGTGTCAAACTGATACGAACCATCCTTTCCTTCTGTTTTGTAACAGTTTTTCCCTATAAGTCTCACTTTCATTTCACCGTTTTCTTCTGGTTAACCAGCCCATGCCCTTACTTTCTTCCTCTTTCTGTTACTGGAAACAAAACCCTACGTGGAATAGTTGAGGCAGCTGGGTATGTGACCTAGGGTAGCTGTCTTCAAGCATCTGAAGGACAGCCATGTGGAAAATGTAGCAAGCTTATTTTTTGGTGCCCAAAGTGTAGGATCTGAACCAACAATTCAAATAATAAGAAAGGAAGTTTTGGCTATGCCTTATGAAGAACCTTTTGGCTGTAAGGGTTGTTTAGCATTGTAATAGACTACCTCAGTTGGTGATGGACTCTCATTTGTTGGAAATTTTAAAACAGACGTGGGCTGGCCATCCGTCAAAGATGCTTTAGATTTCAGGTTTGGACTACAAGACGCTGGGGATTTTTCCCCTTCAATATTTACAGTTCTGTGAATCTACAAGTTACATAGGATTTCTTCATTAGAGGTGCACATGGGTGCACTTCTGATATTGAATGACCAGTCACTACAGCGTTCTATAAGTCATTACTGAAATGTGGCCACAGCCTAGAGAACTGGATCTTGGACCTGAGCCATATTTGGCAGAATTATATTAAATAGTGCAAGCTTGCTCTGTACCAAAGTCGATGAAATTTGGAGATATGCTTCTAAAAATCTAATGATTCTTTTAAAAAGTTTCCCTTCCCCCGTGAACTTGTTTTCCTTCCACTTATTGTGGCAAATGGCCAAATCTTTGATTATTTTTCAGATGCTTACCACTGTTTCCTAAAATGCTTTTCTCTACCATTTTTTTACATTCAAAGTTGATCTTTCCTGTCATTTAGATAGAAGATAAATAATGTTAAACATTTATTTTACATTTACATAGGGCTGTGGCTAAACATGCTTATTTAAGTATTATGTAGCTATTGCCTAAATTTTTAGCCAGTACTTGAGGAAACATTTGAAGTAAATTAGAAATTTGTATTCAGTCTAGCAAATTTGGTATTATGTGAGCTATGGTTTGGCCGTATGTATGAACAATGCAAGTGTCTGTGCCGCTGCCTTTGCCATTTTTGATCTTTAGAAAGTTTTATCTTTTAGGCTTATCAGCCTATTACTGACTTTCCAGTTAATACAACAAGAGCAAATAAACCATATGAATATGTTAAACAACAAATGAAATAAGAAAAATGCTATGTTATTTATCTAATCAAAAATTAAATCAGTTCATTGCAGTGGTGCAAATATGAAATATCCAACAGAATATGTTTGCTGCTCTGATACAAATACGAATGGAAGAAGTTTAGAATTTTAAGTTGTTTTAATTCTTGCTCAGTGCAGAAAAGGACACTAGTCTGTTACGCTCTTGGCTAGTCTTGTTGCTTCCCAGAAGGGCTAGCCCTGCTAGACAGTTTAGCTTATTAGGATGAGGCTGGTGCTTCCAGAGTTCCAGCTTGGCCTGATAACGAAACAGATGGGATAGGAGGATTTTAAATGACTAGGAGCCTTCACAAGTTATATGAAAATGTGGAATATTCTCTAGTTGTGCTTCATCAGGAAATGTGTTATATTGCATTGTTGTCCCAGGAAACCCATTTAACTTAATGGCACATTGAAAGGCAGTGGGTAGCTGAATAATCGGGACATGATGGCAATGTTTTACTCTTGGCTAATGTCACTGGGTTAAGCGATGTGTAGCCAGTTGTTTAATGAGTGAAAAAGTCTAGTATTTTAATGCAGCCATGATTAGTGGCTTGTTAGATCTCTTTAGGAAGCAGAGGACTGTAATTTCTGTTTGTTGATATATCTATGTGCTTATTTATTTATTTATTTATTTATTTATTTATTTATTTATTTATTTATTTATTTATTTATTTATTTATTTATTTATTTATTTATTTATTTATTTGGAGTATTGGTTACATGCAAGCCTATTGTAGGCAAGCATGTGGTGGTGCCATTTATTTCCAGTCAATTCCACCTGAATCTGGTAGTCTGTTGTTTTTATAAACAACGAAGAAACAGCTTTCAGATCTGTAATGTCTGTTGATTTGATTATTTTATTGATTAATCAGAAATACTTAGTGGTTATTCTTTACAACAATAGTGCTTTTGTTGTAGGTCCGACAAAAAAAATGCACAAACAAGATGAAGACAAAGTGCAGGTAAAATAAGCTGAGCAGGATAGAGTAGTACATCAGTTCTCAAACATCAGCTTCATGAAGATACAGTGGTGCCTCGCATGACGACGTCAATTCATTCCAGCAAAATCGCTGTAGAACAAAAACGTCGTAATGCGAAATTAAAAAGCCCATAGAAATGCATTAAAACCCATTTAATGAGTTCCGATGGGCTGGAAACTCACTGTCCAGCGAAGATCCTCCATAGGGTGGCCATTTTTGCTGCCCATACAGCGAGGAATCAGTCCCAGAAAACAGTGGGGGGCCATTATGTTTACCCGGTGGCCATTTTGAAACAGCCGATCAGCTGTTAAAAATCATCGTCTTGCGAAGAATAGGTTCCCAAAGCAGGGAACCAATCATCGCAAAACGAAATTCCCCCATAGGAAACATCGTAAAGCGATTGCAAAAAGTTCGTCATAATGCGGTTTCGTCGTTAAATGGAGTGATTGTAAAGTGAGGCACCACTGTAGTTTAATTTGACTACAGATGTAAGAAAAACACTGTTCAGATTTCTGTCTTCCATCAGCAGCCATGGATTTCATATTTGCCAAAAGTGTTAAAAGACATTCTGAGACATAGGTGGTACTTTGGAAAGCAGCTCCCTGGACTACCAGTATACCTCAAGCTGCGAACTTCGTGCTTAGTCCTGTTCAAGTTATATAATCTAGCACTAACCTATCAACAGTACAATATGTCGGTCATCTAATCTGTCACTGTATTAAATTCACTACATCTTACAAACTGATCTTAATTACACATAGGAATTAATGCCCTATCTCATATGCATTCAAAAATAGGAAGAAGTATCAATATTACCAATGCTTCCAAGTACCATGGTCCTTAATAATATACAGTGGTGCCTTGACTTAATGAACGTCCCTACTTACGACCATTTTGAGTTACGACCAGCTTCAGCTGCAAAATATTGCTTCTACTTGTGACAGGACTTCCACTTACGAACAGAAAAAGGCAGGGGGAAAAGGTGAGAAATTCAAATTGCTAACTGTAGGTGGTGACGAGGCTGCTTATTTGTAGCTTTTTCGCTCCAGCAGTTAGAGAGTGTGCGATCAGAAGAGGCTTGGGACTGCCTGGCTTATGCTTCTGAGTGAGCGTGTGTGTGTTTGCAGGGAGGCTTGGGACTGCCTAGTAAGGTAAGGTGCTGTTTTCTGCTTTCTAAAAACTGTTCTGTGTGTTTCTGCAGTTTCGTTTTGGGCTGGGGGGGTTATGTTTCTGTGCTGTGATGGGTCTTGGGGGGTTGTTTGTTTTTTTGGTTTTTCCCCTATTACTGATGGGTCTTGGGGGGTTTGATTGCTTTCTAGAGTGTTTTTCCCATTTCTGATGGGTCTTGGGGGGTTGTTTGCTTTTTGGGGTTTCTCCCCCATTTCCAATGGGCTTTGCTTGCTTCCCTTGCTTTTTTTCTTTGTTTTCTTTGCATTTACGACCTGGTCCCTTTGTTTTCTGTTCATTTCCGATCTGCTCCGTTTATTCTCTGTGCATTTCCGATCTGTGCATTTCCAATGGGTCTTGCATCCTTGATTGGTTCCCCCCCCCCTTAGCCGGAAGGGATTAATCACATTTCCAATGACTCTTGCAGTGATGTGTGTGTGTATGTGGTTTTTTTCTTCGGCTGGAACAGATTAATTGCATTTCAATGCGTTCCTATGGGAAATGGTGCTTCGACTTACAACCATTTCGAGTTACGTCCATCTTTTGGAACGGATTATGGACGTAAATCGAGGCTCCATTGTAGTTCCATATACATAGTCCATCTTCTTTTCCACTTTCAGATAACAACTCTTATGGATACACTCTTTTACCAACTGTGGTATAACTTTATACATCAGTGTCAAATCCTGTCTTTCTGTTCTCTTGCTGCTACTGCTTTCTCTGTCCCCCAAATGCAATTTGACAATGCAGTGATGTTTAAGTAGCTGCCCTAGTTTCCATCTCATCACATAAAGTTAGAAGAATATGGTCTCTCAATAATAATAATAATAATAGAATTATAGAACTAGCTGGGACCCTGTGGATAATTGAGTCCAGCCCCTGTCAAGGAGGCACAGTGGGGAATTGAATTCCTAACTCTGATTCTGCAGCCAGATACCTAAACCATTGAACCACAGAGTAATTTCTATTATGAGTGACCAGACTTACTTACTCCTCACAGCAGTAAATACCAATAGCACATTGGAATCATGTATGGTCTTGCCTCAAGATGGGCACAAGCTGTAGTTCAGCAGGTAATATAACATCATGTTTTCCCCAAAATAAGACAGGGTCTTATATTAATTTTTGCTCCAAAAATGCATTGGGGCTTATTTTCAGGGGACGCTTTATTTTACAGTCATGTCATCTTCTGGTTGCTGCACAATGCTGCACAATGGTAGAGAGCGGGGTTTCACTTAACTAGTACTAATATTAGGGGTAGGGCATTTCGAGCATCCTGAAAAATCATACTAGGGCTTATTTTCAGGTTAGGTCTTATTTTCGGGTTAGGTCTTATTTTCGGGGAAACAGGGTTATACTGCAGAATATGTTGTAGCAATCTGACAAGGTATAATCACATTCTTGGTCATGTGTGACCAGCACTTTTCAGATCACTATGGCAGGTTCTGGAGTTAGAGCTCTTTGTGTGCACAAATACTGAACAAGATACTGGTTAATGAGAGAATTTGGTTGGTTATTGATCTTCAGTCCTTGCAAATGCTTACAGTTGCATGAGATTTTGTTTTCTAATAGTATTACCATAGTAATAGCTGCAGAAATCAACATGTTGATTATATATCTTGACAACTGAATTTCTAGGTGGCCTTCCCTACTATTGTTCTGAGAGCTACTTAATCACTCTTGTGACATATCTGTTATGAAACTTTAAGAAATAACTGATGAATTAGTAGTGGATAGAAAGAAACTCAAAAGTAAGCACATACTCAAATTTGTTTCTCCCCACAAAACCATGAAATGTTTTATTTATGTTTAGCTTCAAGCATGTGCCTTCCTCCTCTTTTAGGGAACTAGAGAGTTTAACATCTCTACTGCTGCCTGCTTCAGCTGTGACAACAATCCAGCCTTGTATTTATAAGTAGAAGAGTCCAGCATCCTATCCCATCTTGTTGATTCCTATTTGGCTGCATGATAAGCTTGTATTTGGGTACTGTTGTAAGGTAAGGTCCATGTAGACTTAGTATCCCAGTTGATAACATCAAGTACTGAAATCAGTATACTTAATTCCCATCCAAAATCATTCAGTCATTTCCCCAATTCTCATGGTAGGAAAAAGGTGGGTGTACTGAATTAGCATTGGAGATGAGCTTGCTTTTGCATACATTTTATAGAAATAAAATATGAAGTAAAATGTGTGACAGAATTAAATCCATCGGATCTAATAAAAGAAAAAGAGGAAAGCAAAGAAAGCTTGGACCTTAAATCCCATTAACCAGGCCAGAGAGAAAATGTGTTAAAAGAAAGCTGCACTGTATCTTTTCTCATTGTCTGCTAGAATAATCTTTTTCACCCTTTAAGTGGAGTGTTTAAAAATCCTGATATTTCTGAAACAAAAAGAATATACAGCCACTGAGCTAGCTGGTTTTTATACCTTCCTTTTCTGAGTATTGTCCTTCAGTACAATACGAAGCCATTTCTTTGTTCTCAGAAGCAAGCAGTTAAATTGTATGTAAATGTATGCAAATTAGATGCTGTCTAATAAAGAGAGTCATTAGATGGAAAAAATATTTAGTTTGGCAAAAGAAGAGAAAAGAGGGAAAAAGAAAGCAGGTGTATTTTGGAAAAGATAAATGTACGATTGCTAAAAGCCCTCTAAGTTCGGATGAGGATTTCTGAAAATGGTTATTTAAATTTCTTGTAGAAGGTTTATTTCTTTGTTCTTTCATTTTTTTTCTCCCCATCATTCTATGTCCATGTGTATAAAACTGCACATATAGATGTTATATAAATGTGACATTTATGTCAAGTTCAGTGTATAGTGTTGACATGCAATGCTCTGGTTCTTTGTACTACATATATAAATGTATATACATTAATCACATATATACATGTATGAGAGACTGTGTATATTATGTTCATTTTGTGTATGTGAAGGTAATAATACTTACAGAAATCACTTCACATTTGTATTAATATTTATTAAAGTACCCTGGATGATTTTGTATCCAATTTCCCCATGACATTATCTTAGTAGAAGTAGAGGTCTTATGCTGTGTTGTCATCTTAATATAATCATAGAATATTGAAGTTGGAAGGGGCCTATAAGGCCATCAATTCCAACCCCAACTCCTAGACTATATAGAGTATAGGACTAAGTGTCAGTATAACCAACACAGGATTCTCATTAGGAACAGCAGTCAGTCCTGCATCTAAGCACGAGTGACCATTGCTCATTCTGTTTCAGTAGAAGGAGATGGGTATTCCTCACATTAAATTCTAAGCTGTAGAGTGCATTTCCAAATCTCCAACACCAACACATTCTTACACCAGCTATGAGTTGTTGCAAAGGCATTTCTTCTTCAGTTTGGACAAGTGATATGACACTATTGAACCTTAGGTTGTCCAGAATGCCATAGTAATTATTATGAGACAGGAAAAAAGTAAAGGGCTGGGCTACAGCCTTACTAAGGAGAGCAAACCTATCCATTCTGAAGGAAATCAACCCTGAGTGCTCACTGGAAGGACAGATCCTGAAGCTGAGGCTCCAATATTTTGGCCATCTCATGAGAAGAGAAGACTCCTTGGAAAAGACCTTGATGTTGGGAAAGTGTGAAGGCAAGAGGAGAAGGGGACGACAGAGGATGAGATGGTTGGACAGTTTCAACCAACATGAATTTGACACAACTCCAGGAGGCAGTGGAAGATAGGAGGGCCTGGTGTGCTCTGGTCCATGGGGTCACAAAGAGTCGGACACGACTAAATGACGACGACAGCCTTACTATCTTGAACCTCTGATCCACAACCTCTACATAGAAGTTGAAGCTCAGTGGAAGAATATATGCTTAGCCTACCAAAAAACAAGTGCAATCCCTGGCAGCAGCAGTGAAAGGATCAGGTAACATACTCAAAGCTTTGCCTGAGACCTACAAATCTTCTGCCAGTAACACTGGTAGACAGTGCTGGGACAAGTGGACTCATAAAGTGTATTCACAGTATATATAATTATAGCAGTTTGATACAATATCTTTAATGGTCATGCTTCATTCTAAATCATGGACTTTTAGTTTGGTTGAGTACTTAAAATTATCTTCTCTAGTTCAGGAGAGTACACCAGAACTGTTTATCAGGTAATTCTAAGTATCCCACCAAACTGCAAATTCCACTATTCCTACGAATAAAGCCCCAGCAGTTAAAATGGTGTCAAAATGATGTAACTGTGTAGCACAGATATATCTTCAGTTTGACTTGGTATAAGCTTCCTACTCTCAGTAACATTGGTATATATCTGCAGTATATGTAATTATATCAATTTAGTTGCATGCCTTTATTCTTCTCCTTTTCCTCTTCTTCCTCTTTCTGGATACCTGGGAATGAAATCTTTTACCTATTGAGACACTGAAATGTCAACCTTTAATTCTGATTCCTTAATGCCTTTCTTAGATGGTTACCAGGAATGAAATTTGTTCTTCAAAACAAAGGTTGAGCATTTTCTGTTAGGGAACAGAATGTTTTAAGTCAGCGGACATTAAATGTTATTTGATTTAACATACACAATTTTTTGGTTAACTATTAGAACTTATTTTCCTCTCATGATAATTCTGCTTATTTTCATTAGAATTATTCCTCCCTAACTAATTTTTGCACTGTATGGGAATAAAATAGATTAAACATTCAAGTTAGGCACCTTTTTTTTGTCTGTGTATGTTGAAGTTATGTCTTAAAATGTTTTCAATCAGACACACAAGTTTTCTGTTAGCTGTTAACTTGTTGCCATGGCAGTACTGCTGTAATGTATGCACGTAAACATATATGTGTTTAAAATACATGTATATTAAAATAGTGTTTTAAAAATATTTACATATATATCTCAGGAATTGGCATAATTCCCAGAATTACTGGAAGTACCTTCCCCAGGAACATTTGGACTTGAATAATCTCTCCAGCAGCACTCCCCCACCCCCTGAAATATAACAGTTTGTAGAGCTGGCGCTCAGTACTTGACTTGACTTCTTTTCACACAGTGATGGGGTTCTTTGGAACTGTAATACGTTTTTATTTAATTACTTCAAAACACTCTCTTAGCTAATGGCTTTAACATTCAATTACTCAATATGGGGAAAAATGAAGATATTTTTACAGGATTGAACGATTCTATTGGTAGCCTAGCTAGATTTTAATTTCTCTGAAGATAATTTTAATTTCTTTAAAATTTGAGAAAATTACAGAACTCTTGGTAGTTACACAGTATGTTTACCCAGTCAAAACAGAATACAATAATACATTTACTCGATTCTGCAATCCAAGGTGACAAATAAAACCAGGAAAACAAATCTAGCTGGTAGCTACGTTTTTCTTGTAGCATGAGAGAAAACAGGAATTTGTAACACATTTAATATTAACTAGTTTTTATTTTTCATAAATTTTTATCTGTTCAAGCGCACTTCTTCAGATGAAAACTAAGTTTCATGATTGTGCCAGGAAGCTGATCTACTTGTCTTGAAGTCCTTTTCCTTCACTCCAGAAAATGAGGTACATCTAGGTTCCCTGCTCAGCTTTACTTTCAGAGTGAAAGCAGCTCTGACTCTGCAAAGTTAGCAAGAAGCTATACTATTTCATGCTTCCCATTCCATCACATTGGTGTAGTGTGTTAAATGAGTCTTTTACATCTCTCCTGATAAGGACATTGTTAAGTTCCTACAGGGAAGATGCAGAAGGTTTATTTCACACATAAGGAACAAGAAGCATAAGGGCATTTTTTGGTAGGCCCATTTACGTTATGGGCCCCATGTGAGCTGGTTAAGAAGCACATTTGTTTTGGTGAAATTGTAGTATCACAAGTGCTAACATAGTTCAGATTGCTGATTCATCTATGTGTATAAGTAGTCTCCATGAATTCATTTGAAAGGATCAGTCCACCATTTTCTGGTTGACTGCTAGTTTACTGAAATAATTTCCAATATGGATGAATTCAGAATTTTGAAACTCTTGCTTTCTAAAATAGCTTTTAAAGACTAAAATGTTCTGCACTAAATTAATTGTGGTGCCAGCAAATTGGCTGTCGGACTAGCAGCTTTTGATATTACCTAGTTATTGTTGTTGTTGCTGTTATTTCTTTTTAATTATGCAAAGTGCTAATCAGTTTGATTATGCACAGTGCTAATCAGGTTAATTATGCAAAGTGCTAATCAGTTGTTCTGTAAGCACATGGGGAGTGCAGAGGTGCTGATGGTGAATAGTAGAGCTACATGGGGGTAGTCACGGCAGTCGTTTTCTATTAAGAAAGAAGAGCAAGTGAGATGGTGCAGTAAATTTTACCTCTTAAAACAACAAAAAGAAGTAAAAACTGTATGGACAGGGATTCTACAAGGGTGATATATTCTTCTTAAAATACTGTTTGCACCTTCTAATTGTTTAATCTTATGGAACAGATTTTAGTGGAACAGAGTTCACTGGCATTGATTAAGAGAAAGAAAATAAATATACAAACAGTATTTTTTTTTTATTTTCTAGAAAACTAATATAGAATTAAATCCATTCTTTCCAGGGAGGTTGAATACACTTGCCTCATTTGTTTGTTTCCAGATTTTGCTTTGTGTTTTTTAGAAATTAGGTCAGCTTTTTTTAGAACACTATTGTTGATTAATGCTTGGTAGTGGAATCTGCAAAAGTAAAGGATCTAGGCATAGTGATCCTTTACTACACATCCTTTACTAAATATGATCTAGAAAGTCAAAACAATCTTCTTACAAGTCAGTTACATTGTTCTAAACTGTAAACAAGACCTTCAGATATTTAAAAGAGCAGATGCTTTAACTGACATCTTTACACCTTTCTTAGTCTAAATTAAGATTGTGGATAGCCCATAGTTTGAGTAACAGTCTGTCCCTTGCCTTTACAATTAGGTGTGCTTTGTAGTCTTTTTATTTTTCAAACATTTAGGATCCAGGAGGAAATTCTGAAATACAATAAATTGCAGCTCAAAGTTTCAGGGAGTGTGTTTCAGTTGAAGGGGCAAATAAACTTACCAACTGTATGAATTATGAAAATGCTAAGAATTTTCCCTCCTTAAATCAGGCCTTGCAAAGGTGTGTCAACTAAGACATACATACTAACTGCATATTGCAAACCACATAAGACAACTGTATTTGTTTTTCTTTAAATCAAGAGGTATACTGTGTACTTATGTTAATTGGTAAACAAAGATGTTACGCTTGGGTAATGTTAGCATGAAAAAATTAATACTATAATCTTTTGTGGACTATACATTTAACTATCTAAATAGAGAGTTAGGGGTGTGATAGTATGCTTTGCCTCATTTTGGGGAACCCGTGCTGTGTTTCGGTTAGAACTTCAGTGAGGTTAATATGGACTAGACACTAGCATTCATCATTAATTTTTTTATTGATTAAAAGAAAAACTTGATATTTGTTGTTGCTGTTCAGTCGTTAAGTCGTGTCTGATTCTTTGTGACTCCATGGCATTAAAAAGGCAAAAGCTGAGAATTAGTTGTTAGTAAGAGGTGCTAAAAGCAACAAAAAAGCATTCTTCAAGTATGTGCATAGCAAGACAAAGAAAAAAGTGGGGATGGAAAAATGGTAACAGTTGACAAAGAAAAGGTAGATGTGCTTAATTCCTACATTAGCTTACTATTTTCTCAAAAGACAGGCAATGAACCTCCAGGTAAATGTGAAGCACAAGTGAAGGAGACAGGATTGCAGCTTGAGACTGATAAACAAATAGTCAAAGAACACTTTATCAATCCCAACGAGTTCAAATCTCCAGGTCCGAATGAACTGTATCCAAGATTATTTAAGGTACTGATTGAACCACTGTCCATTATTTTCTTGAAATCATGCAGGATGCATGAAGTGCTATATAAATGGAAGAGTTCTAACATTGTCCCTATCTTCAAAAAGGAGGAACCTAGGAACAACAAACCAGTCATCTGGACATCAATCCCAGGGAAAATTCTGGAGATTATAAAGCATCACTCTGTAATCATCTTGAAAGCAATGTAGTAATAACCAGAAGCTTACGTGGACCCTGTTATGTAAAGACAAAGAGAACTACCACAGCAACCAATGCAAAGAAATATATGAGAACAATAAAATGGGAAAAACAAGAGATATCTAGAAGAGCCTTGTGGCTCAGTGGTTAAACTGCTGTACTGCAGCCAAAACTGTGCTCACAACCCAGGGTTCAGTTCCAGGTTGACTCAGCTTTCTATCCTTCTGAGGTCGGTAAAATGAGTACCCAGCTCGGGGGGGGGGGGGGAATGTGTAGCCTGCATAATTAACTTGTAAACTGCCCAGAAATTGCTTGAAGCACTATGGGGCAGTATATAACCAGCACACTTTGCTTTAAAAAAAAAAACTTTCAGAAGATCCAAGAAATCAAAAGGAAATATAAGCCAAGATTAGGCATGCTAAATCAGGGGTTGTCCGTGGGCTTGCCGGAACTGGGCTATGGATACAGATCTCCGCCCCCTGCACACATGTGGGGGGCGTGTCACGCTCACGTGGGCATGATCAACAAGGATGATCAGGGGATCATCCTGGAAACCAAGCCCTATGCGGAAAGACTGAAAGAACTAGACATGTTTAACTTAAGAAAATAAGATTGTGGAGAGATATGATAGCAGTTTTCAAATACTTGAAAGGTAGCCATATAGAGGAGGGGAAGGATCTGTTCTTCATCATCCCAGAGTGCATGACACGTAACAGTGGACTCAAGCCACAGGAAGCCAGATTTAGGATGAACACCAGGAGAAGCTTCTTAACTATTAGAGCAGTATGACAGTGGAACCAATTATGTGGGAAAGTGGTGAGTGCCCCAGTGCTGTCATTGATAAAAAGCAGCTAAAATGTCCCTGTCCTCTACTGACAGTCTACTTCCACAAGGTATACGTCAGTCTATATAACCCATCATAAGGAATTAGAGTTCACTGGGTGTAAAATGAGTTAACAGAACTTGTCAGTGTGCTCTTGATGTGTGCTTACTGTGATGTCGTGTGATACTAACTGTTGCCTCAGGAGGCACAGTTGCTGTCCTTTGCCAGATAGAGAACATACAGGGAGCATTACTTTGGAAGACAGAAACAGTGGTAGAGTTCTAAGCGTTATACCAGTTTTTCTAATTTGATACATTTGAATTCTTCCTCACCTGGATGTTTTAAAAATATTTTTAATAAGTGAAATGAATTAAATAGCTTCTGCAGTTGTGAAGTGTGTGGAGTTCTCCTTTCCTTTCAGTGTCTCTGTTTACTGTTTTTGACAAACACAATTCCTACTAGAATTATGTATTGTTAAGTTCATTTGTACACAGAAATCAGCAATGCCATAACTTCCATACATAAATATTAAGTGATCCCATTGATGCCATTATGTACACACTTTTCTGAAAGGACAACCCATTATGCCTGTCAGAGAAATAAGGAATTGGCTTTATCCTTGAGAAAGATCAAGGGTATAGTAACTGTAAATGTTGCTACTTGCATCTACTTAAAGGATAGAAAATAGAATTTCATTCCATTTCTAAATGACTTTCCCCTTGATGTTTAGAATTGTGTAATCTATTCATTACATAGTATAACAGCTTTAGTATAGTGACATTCTTATTTGTGATTAACTGACAGTTGTTGGTTGACTGAGCTAGAGACATGAAGAGCCAGAGGCTTTTCATTGTAAAGTTAGACTGGGCAAGAAGAAGTAGTTTTGCTTCACTGCTATCTTTGAACTCCGTATTTTACATGTCTCAGATGTTCAGCTTCCTCTTAAAGTTCTAGCTAGCTGTTTCCTTTGATGCAACAGGGATCTGTCAGCCCACCCCTCTCTTAGTGATTCTTTCTTATAAGTTACATATATGATGGCAAAATATATTGAGAAAAAAAATCGGAAATGTTAATTTATATTGTAACTGACAGGTTGTACTTAGGGACAGTATCTGAAACAGAGCTTAACAAAGATGGTGGCTGTCTCCTGAATGGCTTTTTGAGTTATTTATTAAAGGGATTTGTTTGATAGTTATGCCATTTTGAAGCGAGTTTACATAAAGGCTGAATTTCCTTTGGTTAGTGCAAGAAAATTTATAACTTTCAGTCCGTTCCTAACTAACATATAAAGAGGTCCCTGCTGTAGTTCTAATTTGGCACTTTAATGCCCAGCAAACCAATGTGTTTGGGGGCCTTGAAGAATCAAAATGAGGATTCTTTATTTGCCAATAAGAACAGACTGAAAGTTATGCATTTTCTTATGCTAAGCAATAGGATTTCAAGCAATAATTTTTAAATAGTAAAAATGACCTTACAACATGATTACATATATAAATTCTTCTCTAGCCAAACATAGCAAGGAACCAGAAACTTATCTCTGGCTATGCAGAACCTATTGTTTTTGAGGGACCTTAGGCATCATGTCCCCTCATACTGATGCTAGGGCACAAACACTTGTATGCAATGCTATAGCTTCAGGACCATGCAAATGCAAATTGTTGGGATGGAGGGGATAGTAGCTAAAAGGGATGTGTTCTGTTTACTATTTTGCTAATATTGCAACCTTTATTTTTACTTAACTAGACCAGAGACCAAATTTCTAGTAATGACATTAACTAGAACAGAGTGCAAGCAAAATTTGAAAATAATTTCTCATTCAGTTATACCCTTACTTTTAAAAG
This sequence comes from Pogona vitticeps, assembly GCF_051106095.1. Taxonomy (NCBI): domain Eukaryota; kingdom Metazoa; phylum Chordata; class Lepidosauria; order Squamata; family Agamidae; genus Pogona; species Pogona vitticeps. The sequence goes on along the minus strand of NC_135785.1, from coordinate 232,550,014 downwards.
AAAACATGATGGCAGCCTGCTGGACATAATCATACACATTCATGCTTCTTGGCCACAGTGTGAGCTGAAATGCTGTGGACCCTGGCACTCAAAAATTATTGTGCCCAAGTGCCAAAAGTATACAATTCTGCCGGGCCATTTGCTATAAGTGACTTGGCAGCTGGCCAGTCAGGAAAATGGGCATATGGCCAGTTAAAGAACTGAGACCATTTAAAAGGTCAGGAAGTGTGCAGGGAGGAAGGGTGGGTGGAAGAGGCAAAAAGGGAAAGATTGTGGCTGAGGGGTTTAGTGAGGAGGAGGAAGGAAGACAAAACTAGTCCCACAGAAGCCAAAGTCGCCTTGTTTACTGGGAACAAGGAAGAAATGACCAGATTTCTCTCACTGCATGAGGGGATGGAGGGTCAGATGTTGTAGCAGGAAGTGAAGAGGAAAAACCTGGCTAAGAATTCCTTTGGACCCAGCTAGCCTAACAGATATCAGAATTCTTTTGACGGACAGCCATTTAATTTTGGAAGGGACAATGCTAGCTTTCCTCTTTTCCTAAATCCAGAAGAATGACAACCTTAGTGCACTGCCAAAGAAGCTAGGGTCACCCAATCTATTCTGAACTATGGCCCTGTTTGTGATATGGCAAATCCTGGAATGCAGGAAGGCTGGCCACCACTTTCTGTTTTTTTCTTCTCAGGCTGCTCTGCACCTGGGACATTCAGCCATGAAAACACAGGAAACCAATCCAATCAGGGAGGGTTGATTGGGCAATGGATTAGACATTGCCTGGCAGACTAGATTGCAGTTTTCAATCGAGTCCACCAGGAAGGGATAAAATAAGCAGCTGTCAGGCCCATCCCACCTATTCTGGTGGTTTTTCACATAGGAACAGATAATCAGTGAGGGAGATGGACATTCAGCCTTATCCCAAGCAAAGGAGTATTTCCCTATGGGAATCAAGGAGCAGAGGACTGAGAGGATAAGTCCAGCTTGAGAGAGCCACCCTAATTCCCCACAGGATATGTCAGGAGATCTCACCCAGTGGTCATTTGCCTAGGGATTGTGGTGTATACCAACCTCTGATTGCCAGTCCTTGGTTACCTAGCGTTAAGTTAGAAATAGAGTGGCCTTTGCTCCATCACCAAAGCAAAGTCATGGAGGACAACAAACACCAAAAAAGGGACATATTCTTAACAACGAGGACTTTTTGCATTAAAGTTGCATACGGTAATTTAAACTAATATATGCAAATATCATAATTAGCCATTATCACTATAATTTAAGTGAAACACATTACTGCTCACCATATTGTACAAGATTATGACTACATAGGTAACTATAAGCCAGAAGCTGGTTCAGTTCCTCACTGTGCAGATCAGAGAGTGTGACTCTGAGCAAGCTACTCAGTCCCAGGATGCCCCCAGAAGAAAGCAATGGTAAACCACCTCAGTACCTAGAAAAGCCTGAAAAGAGTTGCCATAAGTCAGAATTGACTTGATGCCACATGATTACATCAAGTGCCCAGGAGAGGGAAGAGACATTTTTATGATAGAAATTGGGAGTAAGTAATATTAGCTTCAAAACTGTTAAGTATTGGCAGTGGAAGAAAAACCTTACTAATGCATCTGTCTCTTTTTAGATTTTTTTTTTAGGAATGATTGTATAAGATATTTTGATGTTTTCATATTGAAAACAACCTGGCACCTATCAAATCATTGCAAAATTGGTGTGTGTGTGTGTGTGTGTGTGTGTGTGTGTGTGTGTGTGTGTGTGTGTGTGTGTGTGTGTGTGTGTGTGTGTGTGTGTGTGTGTGTGCGCGCGCGGTTACATCTGCTGGACACTCCATGCCTAAGAAATTTTATATGAAAATATGGCAACTGAATTTACTTTGTTGCAAATGAATAGAATTATTTGATTGGAGACTATGGATATAAAAGTAAATTGTATCAGAGCCCTACAAACTCTGTTTTCCATAATGCCACCTGCTATCTGCATAGCATCTTCTGTAGTACATGTTTCATAGACTATAAGCATTTTAAGAGTGGTAGAAGAGGTCAATAATTCAAAAGTATATGAAATTTAATTCCTTTTATATTTATTCCCACCAAGTTCCATACATCCTTCTTCCTTGTTAGTCTGGTTATATTTCTTTTAGTTCTAAGAATGACTTATCTGAGGAAAGATTTTTGGAGGATTCTTTATGACATGATTGCTTCTTAATATGAACTGAGGTAGATACTTTGCTTTTACAGAAAATGCATTAGCTGAAATTTCATCAAAGGTATTGACAGGAAATGATAAACAAAAGGAACAGATACCTTTAAAATATCTGAATTTAAAAGTGTGGTGGATGGGATGAGGCAGAACTGAACATCTGGGTTTTGCAGAAAATTTGTGTCTACCATATTGTTTAGTTCCTCTTTACTAGTAGTAGATTCTAGTTTCACAAAAGCTATAAATGGGGATTTTAACATCAGGGAATGGTGCTTATGTATTCTTGGAGTGGGGGGGACCAATCCGATTTCCTCTCCTCATTAGCAAGCCTGAGCCCATTAACAATAAAAACTGCTTTTAACTTGGGTGGTCCTGAAAGAAAAAAAAATCAAGTTAACTTTTGGCATACACAGGAGCTACATGCACGTGTGCAGTGGAATCAAGTTAATTGGGTCAGCAAAGAGTGTTTCTGCTCCTCCACCAGAGGTCCATTTATATTGAAACAGATCTGGAATCGATTCATTGAAATCTGTTCCACACGGGATCGCCTTTTTAGTTTGCATTTTTTAAAAATTGTTGCTATCTGATGTAGCTCTATACCTGTAAAATAAAACAATACAGTCTGATTTTGGAAGCTGTGATCAGCTAACTGATAGGGACAGGTGCCAGTACTAAAGAGCTGACCAGCAGACCTGCTGCTTGAGAGCCTTGTGGCGCAGTGGTTAAACTGCTGTACTGCAGCCCAAACTGTGCTCACGACCTGGGGTTCAATCCCAGGTAGCTGGCTCAAGGTTGATTCAGCCTTCTATCCTTCCGAGGTCGGTAAAATGAGTATCCAGTTTGCGGGGGGGGGGCAATGTGTAGCCTGCATAATTAACTTGTAAACCTCTGCGCTATGGGGCAGTATATAAGCAGCACACTTTGCTTTTTTGCTTTGCTTGAAGCCAGCTTCTTTCCAGTGTCCAGTGGCTTCAAACAGCAAGTTCACTGGTCAGCTGTTTGGTGCGGGTGCCCAGTACCACCAATCAGCTGATCAGGGATTCTAAAGTGGGTGAAGGCAATGATGGGAATGTAACAATGGAGGGGAGGCCAAGGCAGCAGCGGTGGTGGAGGGAAAGCTGAGGTAGCGCCAGTGAAACGATCCCTCTCTCCTGTTTTGTCTGGCAGTGAAACCAGCTCCACCTAAGGAAAAGCTAAGATAAATTTGCAGTTATTTTGACCTTAAGTATAAGTTGTAGCCCTAGAGGCAGGAGCAGGACCCAGGGCACAGTGAAAATAACACAGCTTCCAGAGTCAGTCTGGGGTAAAACAGGCCACAACATCATTGGTTTCAGCTGAAGAGACTTTGTTTAATATATAGAGCAAGAGAGTCAAGTGCTGAATGAGCCACCTACTGTTTGATGACGACCAACCCATCCTGACTGTTGAGGAATGAGATATTAGGAAGCACACGCCGTGTGAGTGGTTGGCCACTGTGTGCAGCCCTTATCACCTGTGATTAAGGCAGTGCACATCACTAAGGTGAGCATGCCCCAAGATCCCTTAAGGGGATCCCCAACTAAAAGATATAGACACAAGGGTCCATTCTCTTAAAAATGGATCTGGCCCAATGCTTTCAAACTCCCAACACAGTTGTGACAAGGAACAACAGAAATGTACATAGAGCAGACTGTTCTCTCCCACAGGTATCCAAATGTAACTGAAGCCAGTGGTCCATAAATGGGGGTAGGGTGGGGTTATGGATGTTCTGAGAAAACTAACTGCCAGTTTGTAGGGAGAAATGCTTAAAGGTATGTTAGGTAGGTTGGAGAGAAGCTTTCCTCATGCAGGTCTGCTCTAAAAGCTCTACCCTTCCCTAACCCAACCAAATCTTGCTGCTGACCAGCCAACAGCAAGCTGCAGTGGACCTCATGAGACTAGTGTGGAGCCAGTGGGACCCTCCAGCCTAACCAGGGCAAAAAGCAGCACCCACCAACTCCTCCTCCACTTGAGGCTGAAAAACTGGGGCACAAATGAATCTCTGGCCCTTGCTTAATAACATGAAATGGTTTTGTTTGTGTAATTTAATGTGTGTGAGTCTCAAAGAAGTGTTCTAATTAAAATTGTATGGCTGTGGAGTTGAAAAGCAGAAATGAATACTAAGTTGCTAGCACTGATCTTTGACTTTCTGCCATGACAGACGTAAAAAGAAGAGAACTCTCTAAACACATACATATCTTATTATGACACACACATTTGGAAAAAGCCCCATTGGCAAAAGCTAACATAAAGTGACACGTTGTTTAAAAAGTTGTTTTGAATGTCTTCCCTTGTTGATCATATGCAAAAGGGATAAACAAACACCCAATGTAGGGGGCAACCAGGCTAAGCGTTCATGCTCCAGCAACTGTTTATGTCTTCGGTTGGCTGCACTGCTGTTTATTTACTATAAACATACCTGTATATGTTTGTAATATATACATCGGCAGTCGCAATACAATCTTAGCTGCATGGTAGTGTGAGGAGGATTTTTCTAAGATGCAACCAGATGGAGTCTGTTCTCTCTCTCTCTCTGACTTTCCCCCCTTCCCCCCCTTCCCCCTCTCCCTCCTTCTCTTTCCCCATGCCTTCTAATGTAGTGAATTAGTCTTTGTACTTCTTGTGAAACACAGGGACTGCTTATTCAAGCAGGACATGCTGTGCCCTGCTTAAATTAATGCAGGTGGATATGCAAGAAAAGCCACATAGGATTTGTCTGGTAGGAATCAAGCTAGTTAGCTTTTTGTCTAATTAAAAAACAGGTCTATTGAGGTCTTAGTTTATTCACTGATGATGAGGACAATATATGTTCTCTCTCAAGGTGAAATGACTGAAGTTGTTATAGACTCACAATGAAAGGCACCCCTCCTGCCACTTTGTTAGTGTTCTTCCTCTTGATTTTAACAGCATTTTAAAATCACTTTTAATGACAATTATTATGTTCAATTGTAGCACTACACTTTAGTGCCTCATGAATGAAACTGAGGTTCTTAAACTTTTCCTTTCCTTGTTTTCCTTCTGTAAAAAGATCATAATGTCCAAACAAAGACAAGCTGATTATTTTTAACTCTTGTTTGTCCAAATAACCTAAGTTCAAACCACGGTTTACAAGTCTTGTTTAGATAAGTCATAATTAAAACTATCTGAAGTTCTTTGTTCTACACAACAAAAGGCCACAGTTAGTTGAACATGGAAGGAAGTGCTTCTGATAGCCTTGTGATTATGCCAGTAGAGAAGAAAAATTTAGCATTACCTCTGAATTGGATTAGCAAAACAAAAATGCTTCTGATGTGTTTGGCAACACATAACTCATTTGCATAATTCTGGAGGTGAGTGAAGCTTATGCTGTAATGTTCAGATGCTGACATTAGTTCAGAATTGAACTTCTCCAGCCATACCTATAACGATGCCCATTGTCAGGCTAGAAGTATATGTTAGAGAGATAGTGCCTGACTAGCAGAAGGAGGTCCTTAACAGCTGTGAACTGCTGTTTTGTTCATGTTTAATCATGCCTGCTTTGTTTGATTATTGGTCTTTAGGATGTAAGCATGCAGTCCTTTGATGCCTGATTCCTGGAGTATGGAAAGACTGTCTTCAGTCCCCTTTTTGCAACATGTTCCTTCAGATCAAATTATGGGCTATCTCTAATGGCTGTTTATGGCATCACCCTCTCTACAAGGTCTTGTTTTGTGATGCATGTTACCAGATGTAGCTGCTAATTTGAATTGACAGTGTAGCGCTCATGCAGACAAGACGGACCTCCCTGTGAACTGATGCGGACCAGCTGCTTTGGACAGCAAATTCCACATAGGGGTCCATATTTCACCTGCAACTTACACCTTCATATTTCATTTAAAAAGTGAGCACTCTAGGTAAGAGTGCAATGCAACATGCTGGAGTAATATTTCATGCTGAGGCATTTTGGGTTGGTCTAGTCTGTGTACTAGCTGACAATCACAAATAATGGAAATTTAATCCACAAATAATGGATCAAATTTCAAATGCCTGTGATTCAGTGTTTTTCTTAGAAAAGTTTACATAGTAGACACTATATGGAGTGTGTTTATATAATCAATTTAGGGATGACAAAAACATTGTATATCTAATCCAGACTGGTACTATAGTCAGATAATTTTTTGATTTGACAAATGATACATATATTTCAGCTAACTAAATAAATAGCAGTTAGAATAATTACATTAAAATATTTCAGATCACTAGTACCATGTTTGAGGGGGGCAATGTAGACAAGTGGTAATGGAAAATTTTCAGAAACATTGACTGGGAATTACTTCGGACTCACTGGAAGGTTGTTCTTCTGAAACTCAAAACTCAACCACTGTATATTTCTGTAAGAATAAAAGTACAATCTATTTGTATGATTGGCATTTCACTCTGCTCTTGGGGGAAGATCTCTCTTGAGTGAACAGTTTGTAAAGTAAATTTAGAAGTTGAAGAGCTCACAAGACTTACTTATTTTGGACTAAAGCTTCTAGAATCTGTTAGCCAGCATGGGAAATTTTGTACTCCAAAGGGTAACATTTTTTTAAGCTTTAGAAGGGCAATATGGAAAATATTCGTCATCATGAGGGAAGAAATCATTATGGTAGAATTCTGAGCACGTGAACTCTTCTAGTACTACACTCTGGTTCTGCAGAAACTAGGAAGACAGTTTGAACATAGATTTCTGAAAGATGAAAGAAGATGAATCTTTCACCTCCAGGGATGAAGTCCATCGTTGTCAGAAATAATAAACAGCACCCACCATGATGCTGCTGGACCTAGAATTATTCTAGGGCACCATATATGAGGTGCTAGTGGAAACAAACATATTGTGCAAAGTTATCATCTGAGAAACAGTGGCTTAGCTCTAATTGTGACAATGAAGAAGCTGAAATTTCATTTTATGCACTTGGTGCATGAGTAGTTGCAGGTCTCTACAAATATCACTACTTACAGTTAACTAGTTCACATCTTAAGTTCAAAGAATAAAAAAAAATATCTGAAAATAGGGTCCCCTGGATGGACAAGTGAATCATAAACCGTAACAGTGTTTACTATTTCCTGAAAAAGCAATATACCTTGCCAAATGGATGAATGCTGAAGAGTGTCTCCCACCAGGACAAGAGTCTAGCTGGACCATCTGGAAGTCACTTAATAGAAGTAGAAAGATCAAAGAATGATCAAGTAAATTGGTGCTACTTGGGCACAGGATAAATTTTCTGCAAGTGGAGAAATTCAATCAATGCAGCACATATGTGCCTGCAATTTATGCCCCACCACATGTACAGAAGAAGATCTAGCAAGTGGCTGAGATCATGCTATTGAAGTACTGCACTTCTGGTCAGAAATAGTCTTATCTGAATTTGTTTCTAATTTCACCTATATTTATATATGTCCATAATTTTAAATTGTGCAATGTTCTGATATGAAGAAAGACTTTCTGAACAATTCCACTGAAAAAGGTTATGCTGTTTGAAGACAATCTGTAGAACTTTTCTCCCAATCCATTTAGTTATTGATTGATATTAAAAGTATTAATGCACTTGCATTTCTAAAAAAATATAGTTTCTTTTCTATTATTCAGCTGCTACGTACATTGCAATCTGGGTATGTGTCGCTTTTTTCAAATTTCAGTCATGTTTTTGAGATAAAAGGAGGCTTAAAATTACTTTTGCAAACAAGTAAAAATAATAAATAAAATAGCACAAGAGAAATCACAGTCTATGGACCTAAAAGTACTTTTGAGATATGCTGGGAGCCTTTTGTAAAAACTGCCTTGTATCATATACAATAGAAGTGTTTTGTCTGAGAGCATTGCTATCCTATTCTGTCTTAATTTCAATATACTTTGCTCTAACAATAAATATTCTAGACTTTGGCTGATTGATATGTAAAATTCTTTTAACTTGAAATTCTTTAGTCTCCCACCTTCACCCTCAAATTGTCTTGCCTCAAATTCAACCTTGAAAGTTTAAGACTGGCTTCTTAATAGTAAGAAGCTTTAAATGAATCCAGTCTGCATTTTTAATACACACAGTATATATTTCATGCAAGAATCACACAAGTCCTCTGGCATAATTAAAGTTATGTGATTTTTATGCACTTCAGATGACTATGATCTGCTAGTAATAGTATTTTTCAGACAAGTACTTGGATATCCCAAAATGATGCCAATGTGGGCTGGTGTCTATCATTTTGTAGACACCACAAAGTAGTGGAAATTGCAATGCACTCTGCTATAATTTGTCTTAAAAATATGCATAACAGCAATGGGTGTCTTACGTGCATTTTTAGTTGAAGAAAGCTATTTGAGTTTCCTTAAGGAGATAAGCATGTAAAACTACGTTCGAGGAGCAGAGTCCTTTATATTTCAGATTTCCCCCTCCTTTTAATGGCTGAAGCCAGATCTTGTGCTTCATTATTTGGTTGCAGTACCAGTTCTAGTGTCACTGCCTAGGGATAATGGTAACTTACTCCAGCAAATCTGGAAAGTATCAAATGAAAGCTGATCTGAATTATATTCAGCAGCCTAGCAACCGAAGCCTTGTACCATGGTAAGATGTATGTCTGTTGACCAGGCTTTGTATTCATAGATACTGTCCGAAAGCTGGTAACTAAAGAGCTTTATTGTTATCATTACTGTTGGTTCACCACTAAGGCTGCGGTCACATCAGCAAAGTGTTTCCTTGTTACTCCTTGTGCATTTCGATTCTTGGGGGGGGGGTTCAGATAACACAAGGACATTCTTCTGTTTCCCCTCAGTTCTATCTTCACATCAAATCCAGCCTGCTAGTTGGTATACCTCTGTCAAATTCAGAGCATCAGTCCTCTTCTGTATTTTGACTGCCACAGGAGTGTGCTGTGTGTTCTCTTCCACAGAGCGTGACAAAGCATGGAAATAGGAAGAAATGGCCCAGATCAGTACATGGCGAATAATTTTGCCGACTCAGCAATGTACCCACACAATTTTTTTAAAAAAGAAAAGAAGTGAAGGGGGCAGAGAAAGGCACAAGAAAAAGAAGGGGATATGTCCTGCACAAGGGGTGTAGATGAATGCACCGCATCTAATTCACACCCCAGAAAACCGGAACTGTTAAAAACTGTATGAACCACTATCACAGGATATATACCATGTGACTACAACACACGGCTGTACAGGAAGCATAAGGGGGGGTATTTCTCTTGTGTGTCTACCGGTGTCATCACTCAGGCATATTCAGCTGAAATTCTCTCTAGATTACTTCACTTTGGGGTTTTCACTTTTTTTGTAAGAAGTGCAGGTAATAGATAAGCCAAACCAACACATGAGATGTTATAGTAGTAACAGCTGATGTTATACAGGTATAACATTTTTCTATACATATGGATTAATCCACTTGTCAGACTTGCCCTATGCAAAACTGTAATGTATTGTATATGAGGCTACCTTCAGTTGCATGTTCCAGAAGCTTTACTCCTTGCAGAGTGTGACCTGCTTTCTGCTATTTCAGGATTGCTGAAACCACATTATATCAGTTTTCTATCATCTGCTCTGATTTCCTATTGCCTGCTGGTTCTAATTTCTGAAGACCCAGGTGTCTTGGTCCAAGAGAAAAGCACTGCCATTTCATAACCAAAGGTACACAAAAGAATGTAAAGAAGATGTGCTAAATGTTTCATTCTCCTCAATTTAGGTTTCTTGAACTAGCAAGACACCTTGATGAGGAATGTTCAGGCTCCACAAGATACCTTGATTCTAGGCAAGCATGAGACAAGTGCTATTTTTCTCATCATGGTCTATCTAATTTGTGCAGATTGTCTCTACACAAAAGTAGTGTCCTTTCTCTTGATAAGCAAAACACACAATGAGCAACTGCAGACTTACTCGCTGATTATTACAAAAGATACACAAAAATCCCTGAGGCTTCTACTTCTTAAAAGTCTATTCAGTAAAACGACAGCCATAGTCATTTTGCACAATTCGTGTTACTTTCATTAAAGCACTTCGAAGTTTTGCTGAATCTGCACAACAAATGTTCTATTCTTCTATCAGGAGGACTATCAAATGCCCCAGTCTTGCTAGGTGATGGGTAGAATAATATAGTATTTTGTCATTCAGTTTTTCACTCATGAAAATGAGGGAGTGACGATTAACATTCAAGGTGTGCATCAGGTCTAACTGAAAGAAAAGACGATATGGAACACTTATATTGGAGAGAAGCATATACCTTCGAAATATGTTTGAATGTTTTCAATCTACTGTGTGTACTATGGTGTTATAGTTCTCTCCCATACCCAAATAAAAATTAAATGAAAGATTACTTAGTACTCCCAAATAAGCATTTATTTATTTATTTATTTAAATAATCTGGTGTTGTTCCCCAAAACTGGGACTTATAAGGAGCTAAGTTATATTTTTTAGTGTAGAGATTATGGTGAAGTGTATGTGTCTGTCTGTCTTTGTATATGTAAGGAAAGAGAAGAAATGGCTACAATGGGATGACTACTAGAGCTTTTACAAGGAATTGTGACATTTTGGAGAGCAGGCGTCATAGAGGAAAGTAAGAAGTGAACTGAAGTCAAAACAGAGGTACTGGAAATAGATTAGTAATCAATCTAGCATCCTGTCTCAATAAACCAGTGACATTCCTCACCCCACCCCACCCCAGCAGATTCAGGGCTGATATCTCAGCAGTGGCATGACAATATGCCTCTCCCCCTTCTATTAAATCTACATGTGGAAGGTGGATGGTGCTGACTCATAAATTAAATTGGAGTAATACATACAGTGTATATATATTTCTGTCACTTTGTCTCAAATTAAACATGAACCTTCTCCCCTGACAAGATGATAGAAAAGTTAATTGCTCGCCCTGGCTTTAAATTGGAATTTGAATTTGCAAAATGCTAAAGGTTTATGAGATCTAAATCATGAGGAGCTTAAATTACATTCCTCTGATAAAATATTAATAAATCAATTAAAACATAAGCCGAGTATAATATTACTTTTTGTAGGAACCATGAACACAATAATTCATTAAAATGTGCAGTAGGAATTACTGTATCTTTTTAATATTCAGTTTTAGCAGTTTTTAAATGTGGCCAAGACAACACTAGATGTTAGCAGGTTATACAGAGGGCGGGATGAAACTATCCCTGTGGAGATTCCAGAAGCTTCTTGACTACAGAATGTACATAATTGTGCATATTTTAATATTTCTTAATATGGGCATTTTCTTTGCTACTGAAAATGGCTTTTCTATTAAAGAAATCACTAGTTGCAAATGCAGGACGATGGGTAAATATATTGTCCTTTTGAGACATATGCTTAGACATTGTTGGTACTATTTTCATTGGTTCCAATGTGCTTTGGTTCAAACAGAGAATCCAGGCACTCTGTAATTTCTCATGTTACACTGCAGGTAGAACTATAGTCCAAATAATGACAAGAAACCCAACTTTATAACACATCTTACAGTACTGATATGGTATTACAGAATAATCTCACAGTAGCAGTGAGGCTGGGTTATAGAGAAGCCAGGAATCATTGCTCTGGAAAAAATAAAATGCCACTTGTGATTCCCTCCTCCAACCACCATGATTGTGAGGTTTCCTTCACCCATATCTACCTCCATGACACAGGAGTCATTAGTATGCAAAACAGCTTTTATTAAACTTTCTGAAATCTTTACACTTTCAATTTTCTTCAACAAATGTCTATCAACATACTTTTTTCTTCGTAACAGTCTGGTTGATATGATCCTTAATACAGTATCTTTTTATCCTTAGTGAAAGTCAATGTTGAGTCCCCCAATTTCCCTCAGGGTAAAGCAGAGTCTTACCATATGCTAGATAGGGTATGCTGCAATAAGGATGGCTTATACAACCCCACTGGTGGTCAACTCCCCTCTCTTCTTGGTTGAATTTCCTGGGGTATGGAGAGTTTGGCAGTCCCGCTTCTGTGTCTTGGGCCAGGGTACTACTACATCCTCACTCTTTTCTTGGAGAATAACTTCCTGGATTTACCGCCTTCTCTCTCTTCCCTCCTGTTCTCCCCAATAAGTTTACGAGGGAGTTCAGTTGACTTTGTCCTTTCTGCCTTCACCTTAAGGATTCTAAACAATACTGGTTCCCTGGTCCAAGGATTTTCTTTTACTATGTCCTCTCATTCTTTGAGCTCTTTAATTTCCTCCAGCATTCCTATTTCAATTAAGTTGGCTTCAGCTGCTTGTTCTTCCACTGTGTCTTTCCAGACCTCCCTCTAGTGGGCCCTCGAGGTAATAAAACTTTGCTGGTTTAAGGGAGTGTTTCCCAACCTTGAGTGCCAAAATGTTCATGGACTAATACTCCCAGAAGCCTTCACCATGAGCTGTGCTGGCCAGGATTTCTGGAAGTTGTAGGTGAGGAACATCTGAGGACCCAGGGTTGGAAAGCACTGCTCTAGAGGCTGCCTTTTACGCTCCCCATTTATTCCTCTTTCATGCTACGTCTTTTCCTAGGTTCTTCCTCAACTAGCATCTCTGATTAGAGTTTCTCTCCAATTGACAACCTTGAGACTGTAAATTACTGTATTGTGGCTCAGGAGAGAGGCACAATGGCCTCTTGACAGGAGTCTTGTCTTCCCAGTCAGTAGTCTTACATTACTTAATTTGAGAAAATAGCATGTGAATTTCCCTCCTCTAGACTTTTTTTTTCTTTTCCTTTATACTTTATCTATTTTGTTGTTTCATAGCTGCCCTTCAAATTCACATACAATGTATAACTCACCAATTATTGGTTAGTAGCAACAATCTAACACTGGCTAAATTTTCACCAGACTTTGTTCTGTTGCAAATAGATCTCAGTAATCTCTAATCTCTGTACAGAATGTTTTTGGCATCTTATAAAGAGGTCTTGAAGAGCCAGTAGAATACATAGCTGCTATTGGAAAGTGTTCAAGATCAGCATGCATTTCTTCCTTTGCAAAACCTCACTGCACAAAGAATGTTGGTATTCTACATATCTGTGCACCTTGGTCCCTATCAAATTAAAAATCAATGCCTTGTATCAATCCACTTGCTTATTATAAATGGATAAGGCATTCCAATCTAACAGTACTGCCCTTTCTTTTAGCCATATGATGTGTATAGCATCGTGAGATTGAGGCAGCCATTTTGTGAGATGTTCACCAAAAATAAGCTTAAAACTAGTTTCCCCCACCCCACCAGTTGTGTATAAACTAAGATTTAAGGAATATTCACTCATTGACTGAACTTGTCTCTACATGACATCTTGGTGAGGAATTTTCAAGTACTGTGACACTTCCAGCAAAACTGTGAAACAAAGAGCACTTCCCCCCCCCCTGACATTTCTGCAATTTGCACAACACTTTTCTCTGTGACAATATCTTCTCCCCTTTTTTTGGTAGCTCCTTGCCTTTCTCAGCAAATTCAGATCCAGCTATTTGATTAAAAAAACGAAAACAGCAAGTATTACTTACATTTAAAAGTCCATGCAAAGAGAAGTCAGCTGTCATAGGAGGAATTTTTGCACAAATTGCTCTTGCAAACAAAGCTGTGTTTATATCCTGATGACCAGTTCCAAAACAAAAGCAGTCTCGTTTTCCAAAAGCAGGTTGAGAGAAGTTCATGATAGAAGACACAATATTTTATCTTAAAAGAGTTCTCTTTTTAATTAAGAATTAACCACATCATTTGTCTAGGCCTTTAGTGATATTGTTATCTGTATCAATGTAATATGTTTTGTTATTTATATTGTGTAAAATGGGTTATTTTAAAGCACCATTCATGTCAATAATTAATGTACAAGGTTATCTAAATGTATCATTTTCATCGTTTCATAAGGGTAGCAGTGTCACTGATACTACTGAAACAGTGTGATGCCTTTATGATTTGGGTTTCTGTTGATCAACTTTGATACTTGTGCTTTAGGAATTGTCACATACATTCAAGCAGCTGCAGAAAACTCAGGAACTATGTACATGTTTTTCCTCTCTAAAATGAGGATATGGGCATTTTTGTGGGTCTGTTTGCATATGTTGTGAGTCATTTTACTTTAGTGAGCTAACAGAAAAACCTGCACGGGGGTACTCATTATTTGAGAGAGAGGGACCATCGTTCTCAGTTTTCTTATTTGCATTCTTTCCTGGGCTTAATGGGAAGTATACTTATTTCTCAGGAAGCTTCCTCTCCACTTGGACTACAGCTATTGTAAGAATTTCCATGCCTGTTGAGGGCACAGAAGTTCTTCGAGTATGGTAAACAGGATTTGGCTTGCATGCTTCCATAATCAGGCTTACTTGAATTGAAACAGAGATTGCTCTATTGCGGTGCCAGGCTTCTAGAAATACCAACTGTTAAATAATAAACAGGCCATGGTTGTTGGCAGTCTCTTCCTTCTCTCCTGACAACATGGAATACCCATTTTCTAGGTGTACCTGCCTGTATGTGTTTTGAAACATCACACTGTCTGTGTAGAGGTAGAAGTGGCACAGAGGCATCAGTCTAAGTCTAATCTGCTTAGTTTATTATTCTCCCAGGACCTCGGGTGATATAGCAAACATGCAGTGCTTTGGCAGCACTAACAATGGCTGTGCTGTCATTGTAGATAATATTACAGACTTTTGCCTAATGCCTGGGATAATTGTTTTTCCTTTCCTCTTTTTTTGTTTTTTTTATTTCTGTTTGTTTTTCTTTGTCACGTTGTTCCTTAATCAGCTCTGCATTTTTTACTTCCATTTCCCCTATGAATTAAAAATAATAATTTTGAAATGGCTGAGATTGTTTGTTGCTTGTTGGTGAAATTAGTCTTGCTGTCATGTTAAGAAGTTTTCTTGTGGCTTGACGTGCCATTGTTTTGTTGCAGTGTGAGTGGGATGTGGAAGAAAATCAAAATTGGGAAGAGTGGAAGGAATTTGCAATGTGCACATTTCAGAGTTTGGATAGTTATTCTTTGAACTAATGTTTTACCGTTGCAAGGCTGAAAATACTAATTTTTCTAGTTAGTAAAAAGTAATTAAAATAATTTAAATTGGGACAAAAGACATCTAAATAGGAAAAAGATGCCTTGTAATTGTAAAAGTAATGAAAGTTACATCATAAAAGAAAGGGTGTTATTATGTTACAATCCAATTTGACCCAATTATTTTCTGGTTAATAAGCAACTAAACAACTTCCTGTTTAGTTGCTTACAAGGGGGTGCTGATAAGTATTGAGCCTTTCCCAGAAAAAATTGAGCTAGGAAGCTGTAACTGCCACACTATTGTACATATTCCTCCAGGAAGACAATGCACTTGCAACATCTATCTTGCAGCTTCTTAAGTCCCTGCAAATAAAATTCTTCCGACTGCTGGTGTAACCACTCATTTGCAGCATTAGTTGCCTCCAAAACACTCCCAAATCGTTGTCCCTTTAGGTGTTTTTGAGTTTGGGAAACAGATAATAGTCAGAAGGAGCCAGGTCGGGAGAATAGGGTGGATGGGGCATCACTTGAAAGCCTAAGGAGGTCAGTTTTGCCATTGTTTCACCTGCAGTGTGTGACGAGGTGCTGTCATGCAACAGGATGACACATTTGGAGAGCTTTCCTCGACGTTTTTCCTTGATGTTTTGCCTCAACTTCATCAATAAAGACAGTAATATTTTTCACTGATGGTTGAACCCTGTTGGAGGTAGTCCACCAGCAGAACTCCCTTCTTATCCCAAAAAACTGTTGCCATTTGCTTCTGCTCCAACCTTTCCACTCGGAACTTCTTTGGCCTGAGGGAACCACTGTGCCTCCATTCCTTAGACTGTTCCTTTGTCTCAGGATCATAACAGTGGATCCATGTCTCATCACCAATTACCAGTTTGCCCAGGAAATCTAACTCATTTCTTGCAAAATGTTCCAAAACAGCCACCAATGACTCCACACGTTTCCTCTTTTGTTCAGTTGTCAAAAGTTTGGGGATCCACTTTGCTGCCAGCTTTCTCATTTCCCAATCATTATAGATAATGGCACAAACTCTTTTGCGCGATATTCTCAGATATGTAGCAATACTTTTGGCCGATATTCAGTGGTCCTCCATGATCATGTCATGGATGGCTTTCACATTTGCAGGCACAGAGACAGAAACAGGCCTTCCACTGGGTTTCTCACTTTCAACACCAAAATCGCCAGTTTTAAAATCGACAACCCAACGTTTAACTGTTGCATATGAAGGGCCACTGTCACCCATAGTTTGTGACATGTCATCATGGATCTGCTTAGCACCTTTCCTTTGAAGAAACAGGAATTTTATTATGGTCCTATGCTCTTCCACACTGAACTTTTCTGAAGGTGCTGCCATGTTCACTTTGGACCTGAACGTGAAAGATAAGTTAAAATCATAGGTAGCTGATTTTGGCATTTGGCTGTATTCAGTGCACCTGCAATTTATAGCTTCCTAGCTCAATTTTTTTTCTGGGAAAGACTCAATACTTATCAGCACCCCCTCGTATTAAAAAGGAATTTAAAAACTATGTACCTAATTATTTCGGTTGTGATTTATGCCTTACTAATCTTCCAAAAACCAGGTTGGAAAATGAATTTTGTATGCTTAATACAAACCATTATAACCTCCAATCAACATGCTTTTTAAATAGATAAATAGTTTAAAATAGTAGAAAATTACATGAACGGCATGGGATTTTAAGATTTTTTTTAGACTTCTGACCCTATAAATCTGTATTTTGGGAGTTCCACCTGACAGACTCAAACCTACAGATGTCTATACAGTATATAGCTCACATAGAGAAAAAACCTAGCTGGGCTTCAAGGCCTAGCTACACCCTAGCTTCCTGTGCAGAATGGAAACTGCCCCACTGCTAATTAGGTGCTTCCCAGCTAGGCCTTTTCTCCAGGTGGGCCATAGTTAGGTGTCTGTAGGTGTGGATCTGTCAGCTTGAACACCTAGTATAGAGAATTATGGGATCAGTAGTGCATACATTACAAAAATTACATCTGCAGTGAACAACCTACATTCTAAAGCTTAGTTGCCTTATAAGATGTTTTAAGTTTTATTTTTCATATATACATGCACTGATCTGAATAATTCTAAGATGTGGCTTCAATGAAAGTGACGTTTGTGGCAGGCACGAGCAAGAGTTAATAAATAATAATTTCTCAGGCTGATTTCTGCATCCTTTTTGAACAAGAAGCTAGGTAGAGCTAGACCATGAAGCCTTCCAGCATCAGCCTTTTCCCTAGGGAGTCACAGTTAGATGTCTGTAGATTTCTGTCTGTTAAAGTGAGACTCCACATGGAGAATTCTAGGAGTTGTAGTTCAAAACAACAAGTGGCATCACCTAATCCTCTGTTTTATTAAAATAACACAGTCCTATTTACAAGATTTTCACTAGAAGGTTGAAAAGCATGTGGATCTTTTGAATGCTAGTTCATTCTTTGACTACTAACCAAAATTCTCTAGTAACAGGAACCCTAAAACAGTAAGCTGTTTAGTTGCAGTTGGATGGATTCTGTCACTTTAAAAAATCAATCTACGTTATTTTAAAATAGAAAGGGCCAACGTTGTTCAGCTTTGGGAATTTAACTAATGTTCAATTTGCTGTGTTAGAAAGTGTGAAGAAAGTGCCGCACCCTGAGAGAAAGTAGAAAATGCAAGTTTTAATTTATTTTCCTCATATTTGGTATATATGTACCAGCTCTTTCGCCTTGAAAAAGTGACATTCTGTGAAATGCCCATTTAATTCTGCTTTTAAATGGTTTGTCAAATTAGTTTAATTTAGCTTAAATTTAATTGCATTTTAATTATATTAAAAATAAAATAAATATAAAATTATAAAATATTTAAGTGGTACAGCTATATGGCTTGATTAGGTTTAAAGAGACCATTTCAGGATTTTACCTTCCCACTGCTCCTCTCTTGTGCACATTCTCCATGCATTAAACAAGACTTTTCCCAATGCATTTGAAATAATTGAACTAGCTAACTTCACAATTAAATATTCAGAACTCTAATTCAGTCTAAGATGCCTGGTTTAATTTTTACCTTAGTAGGCAATTATGACACTTAATATCAAACAGAGCAAAGGGCATATAAAAGGGATTGTGCTCCTCTCTGGTAGGATGATAAATGCTCATTTGTCTCCTCAATACACATGGGGTCAAGGATGCTGAGATGTTTCTTGGCTTTTTTGGTAGAGTTCTTTCATTGAAAAACTGTTTTTCACAACATTCCCTATACAGTATTTTGCACTTTTCCTAGTTCACATGCTCCTGACCCAGCAGCTGCTCCCTAGTACCCTTTCAACTGCTCTTGAGACAACACCTTGGGGGTGGGAATAACTACCTTGTTTTGCAGGAAAATGTCTGAATATGCAGAGATTGCACAGTGACTTCTGTTTTGTTCTGAATGTGATCAGCCACAACATTAAAACTACTTGCTTAATATTCTGTAGTCCCCCTTGTGCTGCCAAAACATCTCTGATGCATCGAGGCATGGACTTCACAAGACCTCTTAATGTGTCCTGTGGTATCTGGCACAAACACATTAGTAGTACTGTAGATCCTCTATGTCTTGCAGGTTATGAGGTGGGGACTCTATGGATCAGTTTTGGTATTCCAGCACATCCTATAGATCTGTTTTCCTCAAACTATGTGCCATGGTGCCTTGGGGCACCACCAGACTGCCAGAGGTGCTACAGACCCAATTTGTTTGCCTAATACAAGACAAATAAGATTGAATGTCCAAAAATACTCTACTTTTTCCCTTTTATTGAACAGGTATATGCAAGCATGTATTTCCTTTTATTGAACAGGTATATGCAAGCATGTATAAATGAGTATATGGTTGTATGTCTAATGAATATTTTTAAAAAGGTATCCAGACCCTAATACAATAATATAAAATTATGAAAACTTACTGGACTAAATAAAAATATCAGCAACTATTTCAACAAAAAGTAATATAGTGCACGAAGATAAAATAATAAAATTGTACAGTGGAGTCTCGACTTACGGACGGCTCCACTTGCGTACTTTTCGACCTATGGACTTCTCCGGCTGCAAAGTTTCATTTCGACTTGTGGCTGGAGAATCGACCTACGGACCAGAAGGGGGAGGCGGGGAAAGCGCCAAATTCATATTTGGTGCTTTCCCTGCCTCCCCCTTCCAGTCCGTAGGCCGCAGGTCGTGCCTCCGGATGCCTTCCAGGGCTTCTCTACAGCCATGGGAGGCATCTTGGAGGCCCCCCCCCGCAGCCGATAGTGCATTGGAGGCACTATCGGCGGCGGTGGGGGGGGATCTACGAGATGCCTCCCATGGCGGCAGAGAAGCCCTGGAAGGCATCTGGAGGTCCCCCGCCACTGCTGGGAGCTGAGCCGTGCCACGCGATCCTGGCCATGCTCGGACTCCTGGACTTCCCCCGCCGGGCAGGGGAAGTCCAGGAGTCCGAGCATGGCTGGATCATCCGGCGTGGCTTGGCTCCTGGCGGCGACGGGGGGGACCTCCAGAGGCCATGGGAGGCATCTCAGAGGTTCCCCTGCCGCCAATAGTGCTTTGGATGCACTATCGGCAGCGGGGGGGATCTCCGAGATGCCTCCCATGGTGGTGGGGAAGGCCTTTGGAGGTCCCCCCCCCCCGCTGACACAGGATTTCCCAGGTAGTAGACCCGGCCTACCAGGGGAGGGCTTCCCCTGGTAGGCCCGTTCTACTCCCTGGGAAAGCCTGGGGAGTAGACCCGGCCTACTGGGGGAAGCCGGTAGGCCCGGTCCACCCTGGGAAAGCCTGCATTGGCAGGGGGGAACCTCTGAGAGGCCTCCGGCAGCGGCAATGGTGGCAGCAAGGGACCTCCGAGAGGCCTCCGGCAGTGGTGGAAAAACCCTCAGAGGCCTCGGGCAGCGGCGTTCAAATACGGATTAATTCCGTAGGTCGAGACCCCACTGTAATTCAGTTTTACAGTACTTAATAAATATTTTACAATACTTACAATACTTAAGAATCCAAATTAAAAAGCATTACGAATACTTTTCTTTGTAGTAAATTGTAAAAGGCTAATTCTCAATTAAGGCACATCAATGAAAAATATCTGAATAACCTTTTATGAGTAAAAAACTACTAAAGCATAAAAAATTATGAAATCACATCAACATAAAAACAACAACATCTTACCCACCCTGCAGAGTTTTGTCCGTTAGTGGCATTTTCCTGATGTCCTTTACTCTTTACTTTGGCTGTCTTTCCTAGCAAGTAACACAGAGCTCACGAAGGTATCCCAAAATGCCCTTTACACTGCTGCCATCAATTGTGACGTTTACCCAGTGCCCCCTCTTTGTTATTCCCTTACAAAGGCGCATGTCACATTCTCTTCTTGCTGCCACCAGTGGATTACTTCAATACACAATATAAATGATGTAGGTCAGAACACTTGTCTTGTGAACAGAAGCAGAACTTATTTATTGAAGTGAAGCAGAATGAGTAATAACAGAAGTTTTTCAGATATATATTATACATAAGCAAATTGTCAGCAGTCCTCTCAGTACAATCCTAACTCTGACTAACCAGCCCTATCTGACTCCTCCTTCTCCCGCCAAGTTCATGTAGCTGCTGACTCTGCCTCTCTAGCCCTCTCATAGGTTCATGAAGATCAGCTCATGAATATGAATGGCATGAGTGATGTAGGCGGTTGCCACATTTTTGGTTAACCTCCGTTATTATGATTTTTATTTTGTTGTGATTATCAATTTTGTAATTTATTTATTTATTTTATTTGTACCCCGCCCATCTGGTCCTACGACCACTCTAAGCCTCCAAAACTTCAATAACATGTAATTCTAAACCCTTAGACCAGTGGTTCCCAACCTTGGATCCCCAGATGTTCTTGGATTACAACTCCAAGAATCCTGGCCAACACAGCTAGTGTTGAAGGTTCTGGAAGTTTTAGTCAAAGAACATTTGGACACCCAAGTTTCGGCAACACTGCCTTAGACCAGCAATGTTTTATTGAATCAAGGGTCCAAAATTCTAAACTTCCTAAATTATTCTATTATGATCACCAGCACTGTGTAGTATAAGAACAACATTCAACTATCAAAAGTATTTATATATGTGTGACCATGTTGTCTGTAGAGCTTTATTATAATAAACCCGTTCCTCTCAGGTCTCCTTGAGATTAAGACCCAAAGGCAAGGGACGTGGTGGCGCTGCGGGTTAAACCACAGAAGCCTCTGTGCTGCAAGGTCAGAAGACTAGCCGTCATAAGATCGAATCCACGCAATGGAGTGACCTCCTGCTGCTTGTCCCAGCTCCTGCCAACCTAGCAGTTTGAAAGCATGCAAAGATGAGAAGATAAATAGGTACCACCACAGTGGGAAGATAACAGCGTTCCATGTCTAGTTGCGCTGGCCACGTGATCATGGAAACTGTCTTCAGACAAAGGCTGGCTCTATGGCTTGGAAACAGGGATGAGCACCACGCGCTAGAGTCGGACACAACTGGACTAAATGTCAAGGGGAACCTTTACCTTTACCTTTTACCCAAAGGCAAATAAGGAAAACCAATACCAGGACTCAGACATTTTCTGTAGTGGCACCCTAACAGTGGAATAAACTTCGAGAAATTAGACAGGCCTCCTTCCTACAGATCTTCAGAAGATCAGTAAAAACCAAATTGTTTAAGGAGGCCTTTGGCAACGCCCTAGATTACTTTTTGAGACTTGTATTCTATTGCAGTTATGGATTATTTTATTATATTACTGGACATTTTGTTTTATTATTTATATAATTTGGTTTATAAAATTTGCTACCAGGTGGCAATCCTCAGTCGCCTTCCTGATTTTGTTTGTTTCTTTGTGGTATTATCTACACATTCTTTTATTATTTTAGTTTGTATGTTTTGCCTCATTTTGTAAATAGCCCTGAGTAGTATCTCACTAAGTTTGGTGGTCTAGAAGCTAAACAAACAAACAAACAAACAGTTCCTACATCATACTTTCAAACACTTTCCATTCTCAAAGCTGCTTTTTCTACACACACACCCTTCCTCCAACATTTCACACATACAGAATTCCAAACTCTGACAGCAGTGTTCCTGGTCAGGGACCACTAGGTCATCATGAGACATATCAGCCAGGTTTATTCCCAATAAATACTGAAATTAGTTTGTCCAGGGAAGTTTGGAGAAGGAATTTGTATCTCCAGGTGCTGTTTTAAAAACAGATCTGGGTTCAGGTATATCAGAAAGCTATGGAACTGATATTTTAGAGAATGTTCTAGAACAGGCATCATATCTATTCTTAGAGCAAGTAGTTTATTGGCCTAATCTTTACTTAAATTCAGAGAGGTGAGATAGAGGTTTTTAAGAGTGATGCACGGTTTGGAGAAATCATTATGTTATTGTTCCTATTTCAAAATACTTGAGCTTGGGGTGTGAGGAAGAGGAGACATATATACTTGGATAAAGAAAATATTTTGTTCACAATACTGTGTATTCTGTAGCATTTTCTGCAGCATGATGTCAAGATGGCCAGTAGTTTAGATGGTTTTAAAACAAGTTGGGTTGGATCAGCTAAGATAAAATAAAACAGAAGTGGGGAAACTAGAGCATAATTGGAGGAACATTCAGGAGGAATCATATTACAAACTTGGTATAGTACATTTGAAAGGATATTCAGCAGCAACAAAGACTGCTAAGAAACCCTATGTCTCTGGTAAAACTAAGTCCACACATAGCAGGCCAGAGATTTTTTTTCCAAACTGTGCAAGGCATCCTTCATGCAGAGGAGATGCTGGGGCAGTCATTTGCTCACTGTGAGCAGCTACTATTAGTTTTGCAAACAAGGGCCATTATATTCACCTTTACTTGGACTTTGCTATGGGGCAGGTCACACTGATGTAAATTTAGCAACCACTTGTCCTGTGAGCTGGGATAATTCTCAGCTTGTAGATCTCAAAGATGTAAAAAAGGTGTATTGAAGAATAATTAGATCTGCCAAGGTGGGACTGATGCAATGGTTAACAGAGGTGATAAATGCTACGTTACAGGAAGGGTTGCTTATTTCCTGTATGAAGATACCAGTTATAAAGCCTCTTGTAAAGAAACCTGACTTTTGAATAGTACATCGCATAAGATTTATTTATTTGTTTGTTTGTTTGTTTGATTTATATCCCGCCCATCTGGTATATTCTACCATTCTGGGCGGCTTACAGAATATCAAAACAATTAAAAAAACATAAAAACATTAGCATACAACAATAACAAATAGTACAGGAATAAATAAATAATAAATAGCAAAGCAAAAGAAATCAGTAGTTGACAGGAGGGAAGGCCTGGATGTACATCCATGTTTTCAGCTGGCATTTGAAAGTACCCAGCGTAGGGGCCTCGCGAATCTCTGGAGGAAGGTTGTTCCAAAGGCGAGGAGCCACCGCCGAGAAGGCCTGGATTCGAGTCTTTTCCCTCCGGGCCTCCCTTGGCGTCAGGCTCCTCAGCCTCACCTACTGACTCGTGCGGGTGATCCGAGTAGATCTTGGTGGGAGCAGGCGCTCCGCCAAGTATCGAGGTCCTAAACCGTTTAGGGCCTTATAGGTAAGCATTAGAACTTTGAATTCAATGCGGAAATGGATGGGCAGCCAGTGCAGCTTGGCAAGAACAGGAGAAATATGTTGGTGTTATCTCACTCCAGTAAGGAGTCTGGCCGCTGCATTCTGTGCCACTTGAAGTTTCCGCA
Organism: Pogona vitticeps; assembly: GCF_051106095.1. Classification (NCBI taxonomy): domain Eukaryota; kingdom Metazoa; phylum Chordata; class Lepidosauria; order Squamata; family Agamidae; genus Pogona; species Pogona vitticeps. The sequence goes on along the minus strand of NC_135785.1, from coordinate 232,526,112 downwards.
TCAGCCTCAAAGGCAGCCCCACGTAGAGTGTGTTACAGTGATCTAATCTTGAGATTACGAGTGCATGTACCAAGGCAGTGATAGCCCCCATGTCAAGGTAGGGTCGCAGCCGGGCAATCCACCAAAGGTGGAAAAAGGCAGTGCGAACTACTGACACCACCTGGGTTTCCATGGTGAGCATCGGGTCCAGGTGTACCCCCAGGCTGCGAACCCCACTCTTAGCAGCCAGGGTCACCCCCCCCCCCCATTTGAGAGAGCGACCCAGGCCACCAACCTCAAGGGTGTCCACCCTCAGAACTTCCGTCTCGTCCAGGTTCAGCCTCAGCCCATTTTCCTGCATCCACTGCAGTACGGCCACCAGGCAGCACTGGATGGACAAGACAGCATCACCTGCAGTTGGTGAAAAGGAGATGTAGAGCTGGGTGTCATCAGCTTTGTCATCAGATTTGTCACTGTCTGCTAATGTCTCAGGTAATATCCACATATAGTAGGCTGTGTGTGTGACAGAAAGGCTATAGAGATTGATTCCCCATGGCTTTTAGTCAGTGGGTTCAACAGGTTTGTGTTTTAATCTTATTTGAAGTTCCATGTATTATCAACACATTCAGAAGCAGTGATCCAAAATTACAAGAGTTTAAACACTGTACAAGTAGAAAGGTTTTGATGTTTGGTCTGTTTTAGTGTGAGTAACGCTAAGAATTAATCTTTTTAATATTATAAAATGAAACCCTTTTATTGTGAATGCCGAATAGAATTTTCTAAAATATTGCTAAAAAGATGTTGACTGTATTGCAGCATGCTCTGAGAATTCTAAATTGGATTTCCCACAATCCAATTGTGGGAATGTTTGTGGAATCCTAAGCAAAAGCTAAAATCTGATCTGAGAACAAGTTTTCTATCATCCTTTCTACTTAACAGTGATTGTTGTATCTTCAGCGACTTCAAAACACAGCTATGAATTTCATTAATCATATCTGTTCTCCTGTTTCCAAGAGTATCATGCAGCTTTAGGATGTTCTCAAGAGTATTTGGATTTATTATGTGGTGCTTAGAGTTGTTCTTGTTTCCCAAACCTTTTTTTTTTTAAAGGGAGATTTGAACATTTTGTGAAGTTGTGATGTAAGTAATAATATGGCCATTAGTTTTGTGTTGCTTTGTTTAAACAAAACAATGGCTTCTTCCTATTGAAGGATCCAAAAGAGAATGCCAAAACCAGACTCAGTGGAATAATTTCGTAGAAGCAGAAGGGTGATATGTAAGAATGATATACTTAAATATAATTCAGAACATAAGTTTAATAAATTGCATTCTCAGAAGATGAATTTGGGGGATTATTGAAGCTAATTATTAAGTGTTTGGGGGTATGTTTGTGAGTTGGTGGGTATATGGAACTGCTCTTGTTTCTGGCAGGATATCATAGAATAGTGAAGTTGGAAGGGGCCTGTGAGGCAATCAAATCCAAGGCTACAGTAGTATTGGGCAGTTAAACTGGAATCTACTGACTAGGGAAATTAAGCCCTCCGAAGGAACATAGAAAATGTTAAAAGTCAGTTCAATGTTCCATTGTTCCCTTTTCCCTCCAGATTTCACAATGGTGAGAAATTCTAGGGAGGTATCAAATGAGAGCAAGATCATGTGGAGTGTTATCTTGAGTTTCATGAGTACAGTAATGACATGTAATTGCGTCTCTACTTTTTACCTGAACCACATCCTGCAGTACACACACTTTGTGAACAATGAGAAGGACTCTAAAATCTGACACTGAATTTTGCTGGTAGTAGCAGAAGATATCTCTTCTATGACTACTTAAAATATTGTAAAGTTTTCTCCAAAAATAGATTATAGTTCACTTGGTATTTAGCTTTTCTCCCTGCTTTACAAAAGGAGCAACTGTGTGGACAAGGAGGTGAAAGCAGATAGTGTCTAGTACAGTGGTTCTTAACGTGGGCAATAATGCCCCCCAGGGGGTGATTTCATTTTTCAGGGGGGCGGTAGAATGAAAAGGGGCGGTGAGGGGGCGAAAGAACAGAAGGGGGGCGGTAGGGGGGCGCTGGAGCGAGCCAGACCTGTGAAGGTGACTGCAGCCACAGTGCTGGCAGTAGATCCGGTGCTGCTGCCACCGCCAGATGATCCAGCTCTTTCTACCTGCCATGTCTTGGCTTTCTCCTTTAGGGGGAGCACTGAGTGTGGATCGGGTGGAAGGAAAGGGTCTCTTGGGTCCTCATCCTTGCCCCGTGAAGCGCTGCCTCACACCTGGGTGGGGAGGGAGACAAGGTTGGTAGGTAGGTAGGTAGATCAGTAGGTAGGTAGGTAAGATATCACCTCAAGGAGGGGGGCAATGATAACTTCCTCAATGGCTCAAGGGGGCGTTTCTTTCAAAAAGGTTAAGAACCACTGGTCTAGTACATAGCAGTCTTTAGCCTTGGAAGTATCTCAGAAGAGTTGGGGAAATCTAATTCATTCCCATCTCTTGTAAGAAAAAGAGGAATACCTTGAAAATGAAGAGTAACTATCATACTTTAATGGCACACAATTGTGTCAGGGGCAGATTAGATCTCATTCACATAGGCCTTCTCTCTCAGCAGTAGCAGCATGATGAGGATGACTATACCAAATTCCTGTTTATTTAGTAGATGCTTATAAAAGGAAATTTCAGCAGGTGCAGCTTTGGATACAAACTACACCTGCTGAAATTTCCTCTTTCACATAACTGTCAAAAGGTGAAGGGGCCATATTCTCTTTTTCATTTGATCACTCGTAAGTGTGACTGTATCTGAGAATGACCTCTTTCTCCGCTTGCTTCAAAACCTTTAGGCCTTAGTTATGCTGTTGGTTATTTACTAGCTTTCAACATTTTAATGCATAAAGGGAAGAGACACAGCTGAGTTTCATGTATAAAGCAGAAGGCTGAGAATTGTTACTAGAGATGGGAGTATTCGTATATGAAAATGAATACCTTTGCACAGGTGGACATAACAAGGGTCCCCTGGGGCTGGACTGTCCACTTACCTTCCGCTCCTGTCGTGGGCTCCACACTTCCTATCATTCCAGAGCTTGCGTTCGACTAGCCACTCCTGGTAGGAGATGGGACGATGAGCCTTGCTGCCAGGTCAAAGAGTGGCTCGCTGACCGGGTACTCCGGAGCGATAGGAATGGAGCCTGTGGTGGCAGCAGCAGGTTACTGGACAGTCTGGCCCCGGGGGGGGCGGACCCTCATTATGTCCACCTGTGCAGTGGACATAACATCCACCGCAAACATCTCTAATTGTTATCGAGTGCATGTCAGAAAACTGAAGTAAGTTCAGGTTTGCCTTGTACAGTGGTTCCCAACTGTAGAGTACCCTTACAACTGCAGTGGAAGAAGGGCCCCTATGCATCATCGAGTCCAGCCCTTGTCAAGAAGGCACAAAGAGGAATCAAACTTCCAGCTTCTGGCTCTGTGGCCAGATACCTAAACCACTGAGCTATTCAGTGCTCTTATATTGCAACTCTCAGAAGTCTTCAACTGTATCTGTGCTAGCCAGGGTTACTAGGAATTGCACCCAAAAAGTACTTGGGTTACGCAAGGTTGAATACCACTGGTTTAGTAGAATATGAGGATGGAAGTAACTCCTGGATATTCTGCTTTCAGTTCTGCTTCAGAACAGACATAAAATCAGATGGTACAGTCTTTATTTTAATTATGGGGGAAAGTAATCTGTTTCTGTCATCTTATGTTCCTCAGCTACATGGTGGAAGGAAATTAGGTTTTAAGTTTAGGAATGATTGCTCAGAAGTGAATACTGGTAACGTATCAGGATAGAATAAGGAAAAATACTTAAAGGAAAACACAGAGGTTTGTGACATCTACACTGTGTTTTTAGTCTTGGATGGAGGATTTCAGTTTCCAGGTTGTGCCCAAAAAGCAGTGTTAGTATTTCTGTTAACAAGTTAACTTCTTAAAAGTTTCATATTTAATACAGTATATATGGCAGTTCAGCAGCTTAAAAGATCAGCTGTCACAAGAAAATGACTTTGGGACAAATTATATCACAGGACCAAACTAGCAGCAAATGTTACGCAGTAGTTGTGAAGGCTGAAGAAAAACCTTCTTGTTCTTCCATCAAGACTCAAATATGTTGACTCTTCTCACTTCTCATGCAGCGTCCAGCCCTTTCTCTGCTCCAGCAAGATGCCATTATCAACAAGTTAACCCCTGATGTTATCTTTGTTCTGCTTGGGCATATGGGCATGGATAATATTTTGGCATGGATATTTTGTTCTTGTTTTCTAAATCGGTTGCCTTCTCAAATTCTGCAGGCAGATTCTTCAGGTCAGGTCAGGATAACTTTCCATGGGTAGAATATTAATAAATATTATGTCTAAATGTGTTTATGGCATAGTGGTTTTAATGAATAATTATCCTTTCACCGCATTCCGAATAGAGTTAGCTACAGTTTCAGTTAACTAGAGTTAACAGGGCTGTTAATCATAGGACCTTTTGGAGGTTATGGGATTTGCTATGGACCATCAAACCTAAGGCAAGAAGGGTTTTATTGGCTGTTGAAAATGGCAAAGGTGAGATTAGCAGACTTGCCTAGAATTCCTGTCATTTCGATTGGTGTGGAGTCAAAAGCATCTGTACAGATTATGAGGTGAAATAGAGTATGTCTGTGAATATTTCTCTAAAAGTCAGGGTAGCCTTCAATTTAAATAGAAGTGGTTGTTTTGATTTGTCAAATAGACAGTTTGAATGAATCTGAAGAGAAAAAAGCAGGTTCTGTGAAAGTTGCTATGGTGAATAATATTCAAAATCTAGCACACAATTTCTGCTAGCTATCGATTCAACATAACCCCAGTTTGATAACTTCAGATGTATTATAGCCTAAGTGTTCCTGTCTGTATCTTGGCAACTTAATTTGGAAGGTAACTGGACAGTGAGAGCCCACACATGTGGGATGTCTGTCAAATTTAGGTATAATGCCTGCACCATCTTCCAATATCTCTAATTTCACACCATTACCCACTTTAAATAGGTTCTTTAGGTTTGGTTGTGATATTTATTAAGTTTTCATGGAAGGCCATTATTCTCAGTGGTTTTCAGATTTGTAGTTCAAGATTTGGAATTGCTATTTTTCCTATTAGTTATAGAAGTCGAAAAATTTAAATATTGTTCCTGATAGATGTAAAAAACCCCCCACAAATTGTATAGTACTGTTAAATCCACTTTTTAATGTATAATCACACTTTACTCACTTTATTTGCAGGCTGGCTGTTTATTAAAAGATATATTGGGGAGAGAATGAAAATGAAAGTGTAAATTCTAAGAGATTCTACTTTTCACTCTATCAGGATTAGATTATTACAGCATTGTGGGGGTTCTTGATTGATTGATAACTGAAGAACTAGCTACATATCTGAAGTTGTGAGTGTGGATGTCATGTGATGTAAGGGCAAGGCAGTTTACATTTATATGATAGATCTTAAGATGTGGAAAAAAACAAACAAACTGGGTGACTTCACTTGCTTCAAAGCAGTGTAACAGGTTTTAAACTTCCACAGATTCAAAAGCAATCCAATTCCTCTCTTCCTCTTTCCAAAGAAAAAGAGTGCAGCTCCAGAGAAGAACACTTTTTCCTTTTAAATTTTATTGAAATATAAATATATAGATTGTACTCAAAGGAACTGAAAATAAATCAATCTTGGCTAAGAGAGTGTATAACATGCAACTACAGTCATAATAATGCAAGGACATGTGAGGTAGGTTTCCACACAGTTACTTCCCCAAGTCGGATAAGTGGATCTTTTGGAACAAATAAGTCGAGATTATGAATAACAAATCCATGACACTGTCTTTGTGATCAAGGAGGAGGAGATAAGTCAAGCCAAGTCTCCCTAGTGTACTTTGAGTGGTAAAAAGCAAATCCTTTTGAATCAGTTCTAGACTGATTATGTAGAGGAATTTTTTCTTTGTCTATGTGCCATGTAGACAAAATCAGACCCACCTATTTTTTCTTTGCTAGAGAAACTTAGAATGATCTTGCCCTGTTACTTGCAGTAGTGACTTAATTGAAAACTGCAATGTTCAAAAGATGTTAAGAATTGCTGCCAATAAGAAGTTCTCCTTTATGAAGTCAGTTTGGTTTGTTTAAGGCAGAGATTATTAGCAAACAATGATCATCATAGGTTCAGAAGCAATATATCTGGAATGTTTACATCAGCTAATTAAATTATTGAAGAAAATATGCAGTACTCTCATTTGAAAACTAGAAATTAGGTAGCTGTAGTCTGCATGTTCAGGATTGAGTGAACCAAGTCATAAAATATTGGTGATAATATGGATAGCTACTTCAAGTTGATTTAACCACAGGTAGGCCCTGGCATCTTGTTCCAGGGAAACACATACACAGCAATCTATAGCTACTTCATTTTATTGATTATTATATCTAATTATTATCAGTTTATCTCTTGACACTGCCATGATAAGCCTTTTGCCTTAAAAGTCATTGCAGGTTTGACATTACTTTTTTTTCTCTTGAGCTACAAAGATTCATTACATCCCCACCCTTTCCTTCCTTCCAAAAATGGCAATGAGAATATAATGTGATAATAATTATGGCTATATAGTTATAGCTTCCCTGAAAGACAGGGTAATTTTAAGACCCCATAGGAATTCCTAACAATACCAGCAGTGTTTAATAAAAGTATGAGGCACTGTCAAACCAGAAATTAAAACAAAGAATAAATAAAGAGTTTAATGCCACTGAAGGCCAGTTGAAAAGCAATTAGCTGTGTGAACAGTTAGGAAATGTATTTAAATATATTTTGGTGCCATCAAAGGAAGTATTTAGTGTACTACTGAAAACCTGGCACTGGGTGTTATGTGTAGGAAAACCAAAACATTTGTCCTCCTTTTATAGAATAGGTAGAACAAAATACTAACAATTAAATGGTCAAGTTAATAGGATCTCTGTTCATGTACAAATGCCAGATATATACAAATTATGCTTATTATAGTATGTTCCATTAGGATTATTTGATAGTCAATTTTAAAATAATATATGGAAGCAAATGATCACTTCATAATGCCACAAACACACAGCAGGCAAAATTAATTTTACACAATATGAAAACAGATTTTATTTATTTAAGAGTAATATTTAAAAACAAGAACTTTTTTGACACCAGCTGCTGGGAAATAAATAGAATAGTTTATGATAAAAAATCTAAATGTGTTAAAAGCTATTTAAAACAGAATGACAATATTTAGCTGACAGAGATATATAACTTATATACATATATATATAACAAAATTGGTCAGTGCTACCAATTTAACTTCTTAAAAGCATAATTTTTAAAAAGTCTACTGTCATGAATTGGAATTCTTGGTATAAGGAAGTTTGCTTTGTGCCAGACATATGTAGTGTGTTGGGGAAGGCTGATGGTCAGATTCCAAAAGATCTCCTGTATGGAGAATTAGTGCAGGGAAATCGCCCCAGAGGGAGACCATAGTTGTGATACAAGGATATCTGCAAGCAGGATCTGAAGGCTTTAGTAATGGACCTCAACAGAGGGAAACCTTGATATCTGAACATTCAGGCTGGAGGCAGGCGGTGCATCACGACCTCTCCCAATTTGAAGAGACACTTGTCCAGCAGACTGAGGCCAAGAGGCAGTCCCAAAAGCAGCAAAATCAGGGGGATGGACAGGGGACAGATTGCACTTGTCTGCAATGTGGAAGAAATTATCACTATCGAATCGGCCTTCTCAGCCACACTAGATACTGTTCCAAGTCCTCCATACAGAGCACATTACCATAGTCTCTCGAGTCTGAAGGATGCCTAAACTAAACTAACCTAACTAAAAGCATATTTTATTGTGCCCACTTCAGACCTGGCTAAGAGAAGCAGTGAAGCAAACATCAGACACTGACTTCCATTAAACCCCATTTAATGTGGTTTTAAAGGAACCTAAATATGTTGAAAAATAACAGTACTGTGCATTTCCTTTCTTTTCTCTGCAACAGTATGGCTGGAAACTTCAAAACACTGATTGTGATGCAGATTTAACTGACATTTGCAACGTAATAAACATTAACACTCAACATTTAGCTGCATTGACTCTATTGACAATTATCCTTGTATCCTAGCTGGTCTGAATTTTAATATAAAAGGCTGAACACGCATTCAGGTTACATGCATGATGTAAAGTTGAAGAAAAGAAAAACAGAAAAATGTATCTTTTAGTACAAAAGCAGTGGGAACAGATGCTATGGGCAATATGAATGATGTGTGACTTATTACGATTTTAAAAACAAACTTCAACTTGAAAGCTTTAAGTCAAGCAGCAGATGTTAATATCTATGCAGAATCCTGAGTCATGATCAGAAGTTTATTTGCTTTCTGCTAAAAGTCAAATATGGACTAAGACACATGAAATGGGACAGTTTTCTTTAATTTTCGTTAGTCTGAGATTGATAGTGACTCTGTAGTAGTCTATCACTTTTGTTGACAGATTCTTTTTCTCAATTAAAAAAATGAAACAAAAAATAATGACTGAGTTGAGAGTACATCAAGCAATGGTTTATGCTGCCACAATTTAGAATTCAAACCATACTCTGAGTTCCCAACTTATGAGCAAACCATAATTTAGACTTATTGATCTAATTAAGCTACTAGCTTTCATCTTTTCAGCACTCCAGCTTCTCAATTAATTCTGAAGGCAGTATAGCATTCCTTTCTGGCTGTGATTTTTAAGAACCATACTAAACAATGTACTTTCCCCCCTTTCCATTGAGATTTTTTGAAGGGGGCCACGGATAGGGTCAGGGGAGGAGGGATAGGAATGTACATGCAGCTGCTTGTACTATCTTATGTCATGACTTATGACTGCGTCATTTGAGTCCAGAGCCTGAGCACTAGAGTGCTTTTGGGAGGACAGTATGTTACACTCAGTAAACAAAACAGAGTCCTGTGACACCTTAAAATGTAACAAATACTGTATTACTGTAATGTTTATTGATCAAAGAAAAACTGAGAAATCGACTGTTGAGTTACAATTTATTAAGAAGTTTTGGTCTATCATGAGAAATTTCAGTCAGGATAGTAGACACTCCATATGTACATTGACTTACTTAGTGCAAGAATGTCTGTGCCATTAAACAATACATCCCATCTGTATATATATTGTCCCAATGTAAGGTTTACAACACTGAAATTGTTGAGACTGTAAAACATAACCTTCTCCATTTTGCTGTTTTTTGTAGACTTGAAATAAGAGAGGAAAAAATAGTGATACTTTTTATAATGGAAAAACTGAAGTCAAAAGCTGTATAAAATTCATCAGTAAACAAAGTGCTTTACAGTATACTCTGTGGACTATGTTAAATTGTTTAAGGCTGAATGATTGGGATTGCCACAGCATGATGAAATAGTGACGTATTTTGGTGCTTTCCCTCTTTTCTTTTCTTTTCTAGTCCAAATCACTTATGTATAGTCAGTTGTTATGCTATCCATAGAAAACTAAAAGGGTTCCCTTGTTTTATCATATATAAAATGATGTTTGTGAACATTTAATTGTAGCTCCTGTTAACTAGTTTAAACATTTTGTTCCTAGTTTTGGGAATATAATTCCCTATGTATGCAGAAAGTGTAGTGATATTACTTAATATTATTATTGCATCTGTTTGCTTTACAACTATGATACCAATTGCTTGGCTGTGGGTATGCACCCTATCTGCTGCCTTCTGTCTGGTGTGTTCTCTGTACTAAATCAAATTTCAGGAAATAACATTAATGAGAGAGCAACCATGCCTTATTCACAATATGGTCTGTTTGTCTTTTCAGAGTAATGGTAATACTTTCATCATCACTATAGAACAACACTACTTCATAAACAAATTATTATAGTGTCCTCATGATTAGACAACTGTGGACATTTCCATGTGTCCTACAAACATGATAGGCATTTTCCTAACAGTCCAGGTGGATTTTAAAATTGCCATTATCAGCTAGGAAAATACCAAGCCAATGATTAAGCACTAAAACAAAAAGTTGGGCTGAAAAATAAGTGTTTGTATGCATCCATGGCAGATGTCTGTCTGTCTGGCAAGTTAGGAAAATAAGCTATGAAGATTACACCTAGACAGAAGGTAGTAAGATATTACAAATTGTTTCTGAAGTTATCTTGAAAAGCTCTATGGAAATTTTATTACAGTTATGTTACATAGTTACAGTAGGAAATTTCAGCTACTTAACTTGTTGAAGTGGGCTGTACCTTTGAGGAAATGAATGTGGTCAAGTGGTTTCCAATTATGGGGAAATTGTCCAGTGTCACCTAGTTAGAAAGTGCTCCAAAATAGTTTACTAGTTCCCCATTTTGGTGGCACTCTAGGACTGGGCAGTTTGTTCAGAGTTTCACAGGCTCACTCTTCTCCTGGTTGACACAGTGATGAATCAGACTCCGGGCCCCTGAGTACTCCACCCACTAAGTTATTTAGCCAGCTAACTAGATAGGAATTTTATGAGGGTTGAATATAGTCTGGAGTAATTCTGTGTAATAACAAATCAAACAGCACAATCTTTTGATATTTATCTACTCAGAGAAAAGCCTCAAGAAATTCACTGGAGGTTGCTATCAGTTAAATGGTCACCAGACTTAAGCCTCAGGGATTTATAGTGAACATCATTGAAACGCAACCTGACATGTTTTATTTGAAAATTTCTAAAATCATCCTGTTTCAGAAACTGTGTTTGTTGTGCTGAGGGATACATTTGTGGAACACTATCAGTGCCAAAATAGATGACTACTCTTGAGAATTTGTGCAAATACATTTCTTCTCTTTTTATCCACAATTTCTTCTTTAAATAATAATATTTTTCCTGACTCTGTGGGTATTGTTAGATTGTAAACTTGCAGTCAGAGCCTTGTTAATTTTACGTTTGTACAGAGTTTACCTACTTCATGCAATTTATAAATAATTGAACTGGAATATAATATTGTCTTTGTTCAGTATTACTGCCATTTCATACTTATATTTCAGACATGTTTACTCTAATGTTAAATATTTTCAGATTTTTTATAAATTAACTATGTTGGGAAATTGCAACCATCTAGAATTATTGCTCAGAGTTTACAGAGAAAAAATAAATTCAACAAGGGGCACATCTAAATCAAAATTTTATAAAACAAACATTTCTCAAACATTGATTATGTTTCAACTTTTGTTTTCAACTAGTTTTCTAATTACTGTGTTGGAAGTAATTTCTCATTTGTGACCCAAATTGGATTTTTCTTCTTGTAAGAAATAATACGTTCAAGTTTAGATGAGAACATCTTCGAAGTGGAATAACTGGAGCCGTGTAAATGTTCCTGTTTCATTCATTTAGTGGCAATGATGGCAGAGTGTATGCACATGTGTGTGTGAGAGAGAGAAAGAGAAGAAAGAGAGTAAAAGTCTTATTTTACAAACTGGTATAACTGGTAGAGCTCCTTACAAAATGATAGAGTCCATGGTTTTAAAAGTGTCATTTAATCAATGTTACCTTTCAATTCATTTCTAAACTCTTTCATTTTATATGAGAAGCCCATGTGCAGAATCTAAGAGGCTTACTCTCTTACATAGAAATAAGGCTGCTAAGCTGCTAAAAATCTCAGCAGCTTAATATAAATGTTCAAATAAAAGATTAGTAATTTTAACTGTATAACCTTCAAGTATAATGAAAATAATAAGTAAAGAAATCCTAAGAAAAAGGTGAGAAAATGTCACTCCTTTTGGAAAGCAAAATAGATGCAAGTTGTGTAAAGAACAGAGGGAAGAATTAGGCTGGGAACATGTAAGATTTGGGGGATAAATCCAATGGTGAATTAGAAATTAATTAATTATGAGGATACCAATCAAATAATGTTACCTACACATTTTATTTGTAGCCTCCAGACCATGGATATTAAATATGTTGACAGCAATCTTATACACATACTAGCAAATGAGTTCAGTTCAGTAAGCCCCATTTAAACTTTGCGGACCTTACTTTCAACCATATATAGGATTGCCAGAATCTAGTGAGGGCACTAACTTGATGAGAGCATTGAGTCAATACTATAGCTTTTTCAAGTCCAGTCACTGAAATTTGTCTGGAATTTGATTCACTTTTTCCAGGGAAGAAACAAAGCACTGTGTCTTTGTTCCAACATGCTTTCTGGGTATTCTGAAAGAAAATGTGTGTTCCTTAAGGACCTATGTGTTAGCTAGGAGAGTTGCAACTTAGAGTAACAGATTTGAAGGTGTTATGGCTGCATAGATTCCAAATTTGATAATTTATTGTCAGATTAGAATGTGAAAAACATTATGTTACTCCAACTAATGAGACCATGTTATTTGTTTCACAACTATATCAGTCATTATCTGGAAGGTGAGTCATAGGACCACACACACTAGAACAGTGGTGTCGAACTGTGGCCCTCCAGATGTTCTTGGCCTTCAACTCCCAGAAATCCTGGCCAGCAGAGGTGGTGGTAAAGGCTTCTGGGAGTTGAAGTCTAAGAACATCTGGAGGGCCACAGTTCGACACCACTGCACTAGAAAGACTACTATTAACTACTGTTAATGACCCATGAGAATGTTGTGAGATTTGCTGATGGTTGGATTCTGAAAGATCTCCTGTATGGAGAATTAGTGCAGGGAAATCGCCCCAGAGGGAGACCACAGCTGCGATACAAGGATATCTGCAAGCAGGATCTGAAGGCCTTAGGAATGGACCTCAACAGATGGGAAACATAGCAGACTTCAAGGGAGCAAATTTCTTCTTTATTGGACCTAAAGCCTGCTTGATACCGTCATACATTCCTTTGATGTTACCTGTGCCTGCTGCTATCTCTATCTGAGAGCAGAGCTGAAGCCAATAATCGTTGGAACATCTCCTGGCAGCGTGTTGGACTTGGCTACGAGCAGCTCAAAGAGCTTGCACGTTGTACTCGCTAGGACAGGCTTTGTATGCTGCTAGAGCTTTCCTCTTATCCTCGATGGCTGGGATCAACTCCTCAGAATGGGCTTCGAAACAGTCAGCTGTCTTTTTAGTCTTTTTGCCAAATGTTGACAAGGCGGTGTTATAGACAGCGTTCTTGATATTTTCCCATCATTCAGGAGCATTTGCTTCAACCGGGCCTGGAAGGGTTTCCTCAAGTGCTTGGGAAAATTCCTCCACTTTTCTTTGATCATGAGTCTGGCTGATGTCAATACGTGGTCTTCCTTTCTTTTTGTGTGATACAATCACTTTGTTCACAATTTTACTCTACTACACACGAGGGAGTGATCAGTATCGCAATCAGCACTTTGGTAACTGCACGTGATCGTAATACAGTACTAGGAAGGCTAGAACGTCTAGTGATGATCAAATCGAGCTGATGCCAATGCCTGGATCTTTGATGTCTCCAGGAAACTCTGTGTTGAAGCTTCATATTAAAGAATGTGTTGCTTACACAAAGACCATAATAACAGCAAAACTCCAGCAAGCGTTGTCCATTTATGTTCATCTTTCCAGTACCAAAACGGCCTAGAGAAGTGTGCCAAGAATTTTGATCAGCACCAACTCCAGTGTTAAAGTCTCTGAGAATGAACCGTGTCTCTCTCTCAGGGACTTTTTTGATAATAGCTGCCAGATCATCATAGAATTTGTCTTTCACTTCTGTTGTGGACAGCAGTGTTGGTGCATATGCACTAATGAGGGTGACTGGTCCCACTGATGAGTGGAGCTGCAGAGACAGGATTCTTTCACTCCCCACCGTAGGTGGAACAATGGATCTCAGCAGAGTATTTCTGACTGCAAAGCCAACACCATATTCCCTGGCCACATTCAATGGTTTTCCCTGCCAGAAGAATGAGAAGTTTTTTTCTTTGACAGATCCCGAGTCTGGCAATCTCATCTCTTGCGGAGCAACAATGTCCACCTGCAGTCTACTCAGTTCCATGTCAATGACAGCTGTCTTGCGCACGTCATCTATTTCCTGCAGGTTGTCAGAAAAGCTGTAGTCAGAAAAGCCAGGGGTCATTGTCCGTACATTCCAGGTCCCCAGCTTTAGGGCAGAAGTAATTTCTAAGTGCCAGCTAATCCTAGATGGACTTTCAGTCAAATTATGAATCTGTCATGTCTGGTCATGCCTGGAAGGCAGTCCATCTAGGAGAAGGAAAACTCTGACTTCAGAGCCCCACTGAGGCGCCGCCATCTGCCTCCATGCCATGAGGGAACAGGCCAGGTAGGTGGGACTTGTTCAGCGCTGGAAGGCAGCCCATCTAGGAGAAGGAAAACTCTGAAGTCAAACCTCCACTGCCTTGTGGCTATATCCACCGATGGAAAAGGCTTCAGGAGTTAACCTCAAGGCAAAATCTGGAGCCGGAGTCCCGGAGACAGTTCGTGTCATTCTGTCAACTGCAACGTTGCTAAAACCAGTTGTATTTGGCTCTTGCCTTTCCATTGGACTATTTCAGCGATGTGGAGAGGGGGGATTTGCTGCTTGGGTAACAGCCTACCCTCCATAGCATTTTACCCAGGCTTTGTGCCCTGGAGAGGACACTCCAGCTTTGCGTATAGCGTCAAAACATTAGACGCTGTTCCAAGTCCTCCATACAGAGCATGTTACCATAGTCTCTCGAGACTGAAGGATGCCTATGATGATGATGTCTGGTCAGTAGCTCTATATGAAAAGATGACAGTGAAAATTAACATTTTGAAGAGATAATGCATCAAGAGACAACTCCATAGAGGCATGTAATTTTATTATTTTACTTGTGGTAGATTACAAAGAATATCATGGTCCATATCTAAATCAAGGTGTAGAGAAATATTTTACAATTTATAGCAGACTTGATCACTCTGCACACAACACTCAGCACTGTTGTGTTTTATGAGGCTTTTGCTGTCAATGGATGACTAGCACAGGTGTTTTCTGTATTATTGTTGTTTGTGGTCTTTTCCAAATTACGTCCTCTCATTTAGCTATGAACAAATTAATGCACTCACCAGTCTAGCAGATGTGAATGTATGTGCACATCTGTGTACTGTACTTGGTATCTTGTTCTCCTGTGCTGCTAACAAACTTGCAGATCCCTTCTATTTAGCCTTTGATCTCCATGAAGATTGTGGAGTCTGGATCTATAGACTTTTTCTGGAAACATCTGAATTAATAAAACAAAAATACCTGAGTGGGTAGATTAAAACCCATGGGATATAGATATTTATTATCTGTGGAAGCATGTATTTACTTCATTAACCCATTTATACTTATTTTTCTAAACATCGGAACAGAGAATCTTATTTCTGTTTTGTACTAATCCTTCAATATGTTTTAGAATGTGTGATTTCATTCAATTTTGCTGGTTCCACAAGATTGACTATGATTGTCTTCTTTTTCAGCAATGCAGACTGGGAGGCATTTGATGCCTTAAACCTGATTTTTTAATATATTTTGTAATTGATCCAACACATTGTTTTCTGCTTGTACTTAATGGTATTGATATTGAGAGGATTACTCGGGGAATTATCTGTAAAGACGCCTAATGTGTTTTAATGTGTTCACAGACCAAAGTAGACATGGCGTGGCCTCTCATGGCTCCCTCTGGCCTGTTTCTTGTTAACAAAGGCAAATATGGTAAAGCAAATGGGGAACACCAAGTGACAAATATCCTGCCTCCTCTTTTTTTTGTTTCGTTAAAAAAAGAGAAAAAGACACCCCCACCCTTTCCTCTCTTTTGGAAAATAATGCATTATGTTATTTCTTCCACCAATTTTCACTCCTTTTTCATCTGAAACTAGTCTAACTCTCCACCATTATGCAGCAACCAGACGAAGATGACATGACTATATTTGAATGTAGATTTTTGTACATGGAAAAAAAATAAAACATCTCCTGAAAATAAGCTCTACTGTGTTTTTTGGAGCAAAAATTAACATAAGACCCTGTCTTATTTTCGGGGAAACACGGTATAGGTCAAGTTTTGTCATGTGTTTCATCCCTTACTCACTTTGTTCTGGCTGATTATACATAGTCACTGAGGGAATATAGTTTTATCTTGTATTTTCTCATTTATTTTTCTAACTGTTTTATTGGTTGTTATGTATCGCCACGTCACTTCTGACGACCCTATGAATAAGCCATCTCCAAAATAGCTTGTCCTTACTAGCCCTACTCAGTTCTTGCAAATTCAAGTCTATGGCTGCCTTTAGGGAGTCAATTAGTCTTGTATTTTCTCCTTTCTTCAACCTTTCCCAGCGTTACTGTCTTTTCCACAGAATCTTGCCCAAAGTAAGAAAGCCTCAATTTCATCATTTTTTGCTTCCAAAGATAGTTCAGGTTTCATGTCCTGTAGGATCTACTTGTTCAACTCTGGCAGTCCATGGTGTCTACAAAGATCTTCTCCATCACAATATTTCAAACTACTGGTATTTTTTTCCTGTTTAGCCTTCACACCAATACATGGTGATTGGGAATACAATAGTGTGAATTATATTGATATTTCTTCCAATTTTCACTCCACCTTCATCTAAAACTAGTCTAACTCTCCATATGATATGATGTATATACAGATTGAATAGATAAGGGGATAAATGCATGCTTGTCTGACACATTTGTTTATAGGAAGCCATTACATCTCTGTATTCTGTCTTAACCGTAGCTTCTTGTCCACAGTACGGGTTACGCATCAGGGTAATCATGCTCAGACACAGCCATTTCTTTCAAAACAACCCACAGTACAACAACAGTTGAAAAATACATTTTCCCTGTATGTAAAATATTGGTTTGAGGTTTGAATGTGATCTAATTGAAGAACCCATAATATGCCCATGCTTTTTTTCTGGCCCACAGGTAGTCTGGAGGATTATATAGTGCTCTCAAAAACATCTGAAAATAAGCAAAACAGTTTCCAGCTCTGTAGCCAGTACTTGGCCATGTTTTATTTATTTACTTCCCTGTTTAATTTAAAACATAGGTATGCATTGATTTGTGTATATTTTCAAATGCCTTTTTAAGGCCATGATAAATAACACATGCATCTCAGAAATTTTGGAATAATTCTTAATTTCTTTAAATATGTATACAGTATATGAAAAGTCTGGTGTGTTCCACATATATATAGTGTTAGAAAACAGAGGAATACCACTTCATGTATTAGTGCCTCATTTTAGGCAAACATTTGCTCAGGACTGAAATGTACTGGTCCACAACTGCTTTCCGTTTAATTTTTTTAATACTGCTGTGCCATTGATTCAGAAAAGTGGTTGCAGATTAGGAATTAAGAACAGGAAATTGATAAGGCTTTTCTCTTGGACCAGACATTTCCCATACCTTATTAAATGTACATGTATCAGATATCTACTGATCATTTGGGACTAATTCACAATAGAGTTAATAGCAAATTTGTTCTTTCTTGCTCTCAGAAACTACCTCTGAAACTTATTTCTTCATATGTTCTTGAAGGTTAGAATACATGTAAAATATTGGGATGATTGGTAATTTTTATTAATTTCATTCATGTTTTATTCATCACAATGCATTGTTAATATTCCAAACTCAGCTATTTTATTGATAATATTATGTATTAAAGCAAAAGTGTAAGTAATCCAGAGAGTAGAATATGAGTTAAATTTAAATAGGTTAAACTTTAAATGCAAATAGATTAGCAAGCTATACTCTTTTTCAATGTTCCTTGTTTCATTGGGTACCCATTTCCCCATTTTTCTGTTTTTACTAATTAAAAAAAGCACCAAGTACAGAACCCTGCCAGTATGGAATGAACTTGTACAAACTATGTTAATAATTTAAAACATGCATACTTTGACTTCCCTTCCTGTATTGAAAGAATGTTTCCCAAAATACAGGTTGCATTTTTACTGGTAAGAACTGAAGTAGTTTAAAACTGTGTGGAACACTTGAGTAGCCTATATAAACAAGCTCTTCAAAGAATAAATCTGAGTGGTATGTGGAGCAGCAAAGTGCAGTTTCGGAGTAGAAACAGCATTTTCCCATTTATGACATACAGGATGTGGGAAAAGTAGTACAGAGACCTCTGAACTTTTTTCTCCTTTACTTATATTTGCCCCAATATTTAAATAATGTCTTTGAAATCACTCTATTTATGGGTATTATACATGACACATTTGAGAAATAAATAGAATATTTGTAGACTGATCTGGGCACCATATGCACTGTACATTTAATGAAAATTCACATGATGAAATAATGCAAGGTATTGACTCCTTGAAGGAGCTGGGATTACAGAGTGAAATAAAGATTTAGAGTTAGCTGAGCTGCTTCTGTTATCTAATATATGAGAGCACTGTATATATGGACTGAAAAGTAGCTTGATTCCAGTCCACAGGGATTACACTGGGTAAAAAACTGTAAACTGGAGGGTCAGAAAAAGTATAACAAATGTTCAGTGTTTATAGAGAACACTTTAAAAAGGGGGATTGTCACTTTAAGAGAAACACTTTTAGTATATTGCTTTTCTAAAGTACACTGGTATAAACACTACACTGGAACATTTCATTAACATTTGGAGAACAATAAAGAAACAGTTTAATACGGTAATATGTTTTAGTGGCCTTAGTAGAACCCTACTTAACACAGTGGGATTTTCTACAGCACACAGAGGTAGAAAACATTTATGTATACATTTGCTGTGTGGGACTTCCTCTGTCTAGGCGGCATGTGGTTTAAAGCAGTTTTCTCCTGCAGTTCACCAATGAAAGAGACATTTCTAAAATATAGTGTTTTGCAAGTGAGGTCTAAATTTGCTCCTGTAAAGGTCAGATTCCAAGCAGCGTTGTAGTATTTTGTAAAGCATACTTATAATTATCAAATACATAGGTAAAGCACTTTAATTTAAAATACTGCATCTGATTTTATACAGAAAGCCATTGTGATGCTTGTTAAGGCAATCTGTCAGTATATAAATATATAAAGATTCAACGGCTGTATACCTGTTAATATTCCTGTTTGGATAAACAAGAAGTGCTTTATTTCTTGCTTGTATGTTTACCAGGCATTGAGCTTGCTGTTCTAGGAAACAGGCTGCTGAGCAAGATGGATCCTTGGTCTGCTCCAGCAGGGCTGGTATTATGTTCTTCATATTGGGAAGGGCAATTTAGAGCATTGTAAACTATTATAAATATGGACACCCTGTAAAAGATCCATGGAACAAAGGCAGCTTTTTGTTTTGTTTTGTTATTTTGGTGCAAACACAACTTCTGTTTTTAAATATACAAAGTTTCAAAAAGCAAAGATATTGGAATTCTTTTGGAGAATGAAAATAGTGGTTTACTGTTGCTCCGTCGTCTCCCCATAACTGTATCTGATGGCTTGTTGCATTTGTGTTACTTTGTTTGTACCCTTAAGCTAAGTGGGTCTCAAAACACAGGGAGAATACAAACACATGTGATTTATATATAAAAGGGCACCATTTTATCGCTTGCAGCAGTAGTATCTCAGGCACATTGGGAATGGATCCAGTGCATATGTTGACCTGAGCGGTAGCTACTGACAGCCCATCACTGAGCCCCTGATTCTGGGTTCTATCAGAAGTGACAGGCTGGTGAGACCACAGAGGTGCAGAACCACTTAGAGACTCTTAGATACTTGGGGTCAGGTAAGGCCAGGGCCCCTGACCTCCAAAATAGATCAGATCAGAAGTTTTTCCCCAGCTCCTTGAAAGGACAACAAAAGTAACTATATACATGTAACAAACCCTCAGTAATAGGAGGGAAATGGAAGCCAATGAAGCACAGTGGTGCCCCGCTTAACGATTACCCTGCTTGATGACGAATCCTCTTCACGACAATGTTTTTGTGATCGCAATTGCGATCGCAAAACGATGTTTTAATGGGCTTTTTCGCTTCCCGATGATCGGTTCCCTGCTTTGGGAATTGATTCTTCGCATTACGACGATCAAAACAGCTGATCGTCGGGTTTTCAAAATGCTCACAATGGCTCCCCACTGTTTTTAGGAGCCATTTTTCGCTGCACAGGCATCGGAAAATGGCCGCCGTATGGAGGATCTTTGCTGGACGCTGAGGTTTTTAGCCCATTGGAACACATTGAGCGGTTTTCAATGCGTTTCAATGGGCTTTTTAATTTCGCTTGACAAGGATTTCGCTCTACATTGATTTCGCTGGAAAGGATTATCCTCATCAAGCGAGGCACCACTGTACCAGCAGGTACTTCCCCTTCAGTACCCCACAGGAGGAACAGAATCTAGCCTGCTTCCCTCCTGTTCGCTTGTTTTGACACCAACCCCTCTCTCTACTAAAGCAGTGTGTCTCCCCAGCTGCACTGCCATTACTCTTCTGGGCCTGCCACTTTGGGCATAATACTTGGATGCCCAGGTAAGTTTGTGTCTGATGTTTTCTTTTTGACCTTTACTGGTAAACTAAGGGTCTGTCCAAACTGGCTGTTGAGATGGGCTGCAAAGGGCCTGTTGAGGTTAGGGAAAGAGACAATGTGCAATTTGACGTGCTTCACCTGTTTGAATGGCACCTTGTAGCCTGATCAGCTGTCCTTGACTGTCTGACTGCCATTCAGTTTTCTCCTTCTCTTCCCCCACTCCCTGCTTCCCTTCTTCTTTTCCCTCACTCTCCCCCTAATTTCTCTCTCAAACTCTCTTTGTAATCTGCAGCTGGAAATTTTCAGGTTTTTTAAAATGTCATTTTCAGCAGTTGCCCAAGTTTTGCCATGTCAAGACTTCTTGCCAAGACTTTTCCCTGGAGCAATGAGATTTCTCAGCTTCCCTAAAAAGTGAAACCTGCTGGAGGCTGCTATCTCGCAGCTAAAAATTGAATGTGCCAAAAGAATGAATTCCCCTACCACTGGGCCAGAAAGATGTGCAACAGCTCCTAAAGGGGAAGGATAGATAGTCCTAAGTAGAAACACTAGATGTCTATTTTTTAAATCCAAATCATACCATGAGCAAGCCATATACCATATCTATGTGCCAGTGTGGACAGGCTCCTCGTCTTAAAGAACAATTGATGAGATACAAGAAGTACAAAGAATGAATGCTGTTCCTGACCTTCCCTATTTTTCCTTTGCCCTAGTCTTCATTTCACTTTGTTCTTGCCTTTCTCCTACTTTAAAATTGTATTTTTATTGTAAATTGTCATTGTTGTAAGCCGCCTAGAGTGGTCCTATGTGATTCAGATAGGCGGGATATAAAATAAATAAATAAATAAATAAATAAATAAATAAATAAATAAATAAATAAATAAAAATGGGTGTCTCTTCTTTACTTGGCTGTCAAAGAAGGGTTTTTTGGCCAAACTGAGGTGTCTGTCCAATCATAAGTACAAAACGTTTTTGTACTTACTGTTGTTATCAAGATTTTGAGAACTTTGAAATATCGCACAGCCTCTCACCCTTAATGAAAAACAACACTATTTTTTGCTTGAAGTGTGATTTCTTTCCTTTTTTTTTTCTTTGAGAAATCACACAGTTTTTATACATATTTCTCAAAGAAAATATTTTTTTTACTCCCGGGAAAACAGAACACCAAAACACTTAAATATTCATTTTTGAGATTTCTCACTTTCCCTCAAAAATAAATATATATTCATTTTCCTACTCTAGGAAAAAGTCTTGGCAAGAAATCTTGACATGGGAAAACTTGGGCAACTGCTGAAAATGACATTAAAAATCGTTATAACCCTTCTTTGAATGTATTCCTTTTTGAATAAGTATCTTGCAAGGTAATTTGCTTTCCTTTGGGAAGCTTTCTCTCATTATCGTTAACATTGTCCAGGAAATCCTAATGAAGGAGAAGGTAATTGGGACAAATGTAAAATTTCAGTATGGAAAAGAGAAAGAGTAACCTTACAATCGGACATTGACATTCACTACAGAAGTCTACAGTCACTAGTGTTTGATTGCAGAGGTAATCCCTCAGGGGATTTACCGATTCTAGTAAGAACTTATAGAAGAAAAAGGTAATTTTATGCAATTGGAATAACAGTTTCCATAAAAATGTTTCCTGTGGCCTGGAGATCTATAGAAGTAATTTTATACACTTAGACTTTCCCATGCCCAACACTAAACTGCTTTTGAGAGAGACAGAGTTTCCAAAATATTGATATGGGATGATGCTATTCAAAGTGAAAGAAGAGCAGCTAATCATGCATTGTCCAAGGAGGCTTGATGTTGAGATGAGACTTATTATCTGTCCAGGGCCTGATCATTCTTCTCTGTCTCCACCTCATACCAAAAGTGTGAGAGGTGTTAAAGTGACTCTTCTGTCTAGCATTCTTCTCTCTCAGTCAGTTTCTACGAGATATCCTGTTTATTTGGCAGGTATGCATAGGAGTGAGTTGAGTCCCTGATGTGGAAGCCCTGGTCTTCGGTAGTGTGTGGGGAGGGGCAGTGTAGGCTCAGGGATTAGTCTTTGGAAGTCCTAAATCAGAGATCTTTGTCTTGAAAGGCTCTTGATGGACTGCTTTCTGAAATCCATAGATCGGTGTCAGACACCTTTTTCTATGATGCCATTGGCCCAGATTTGTCTGTCAATCGCTAACATCTGCCTGTGGTAAAGAACTCTCTGTGATTTTTTTTTTTGAAGTCCTACAAGGATTTTTCTTATTCTTGGATTTTGTTCTTTGGGCCATTTAATGCAACATATGTGAAGGCAGATAATTGTGTAGACAGATGTGTGTATGCATATTATTAATTTTGTCTATTTTTAGATACACATTAGGTAAAGGTAAAGGTTCGCCTTGACATTTAGTCCAGTCGTGTCCGACTCTAGGGTGTGGTGCTCATCCCCATCTCCAAGCCATAGAGCCAATGTTTGCCCAAAGACAGTTTCCGTGGTCATGTGGCCAGCGCGACTAGACACGGAACGCCGCTACTATTCTGCTGTGGTGGTACCTATTTATCTACTCGCATTTACATGCTTTTGAACTGCTAGGTTGGAAGCAAGATGCACACTGAATCCTTATTTATTTCACTTTATTTTATTTTATTTATTTCTACTATTATATATTGCCCTATTAGTACACATGTAATGCAACATATGGAACAAAATGACCAACATGAATTTAACCCCACTCCGGGAGGCAGTGGAAGACAGGAGGGCCTGGCGTGCTCTGGTCCATGGGGTCACGAAGAGTCGGACACGACTTAACGACTAAACAACAACAATGCAACATATATTATGCACATTTTACAGCGCCTGAGGAGAAAAATGCGTGGTATTATCCAAAAATTGTCAGGATTACTTGGATTATAGATCAGTTTTTTCTATGTAAGTACATGCCTAAAGAAGTTCAAGACTGGCCATCTCTTTCAAAAACATGTTCTGTGAATTATGCAGAGATAAATTGTTTCTGAGATAACTCCTTTTTTTTAATCTACGCATATTATTGGGCAACTCAACATAATCACTTTCTTATCTTGTTTTCAGATTAGAGGTAACTTTAAAGTCAGTCAGGTGAAGAGTGTTTCTATAGTGTTAATCACTTTTACTTTACTTCTCCAAAGCAAGAGCTGTGTTAGTCTGTTACAGTAAAACCAGCCATCTTTTAAGACTAACATTGTTTATTCAGAATAAACTTTTATGGATTGTAGCCCACTGCATCAGCTGAATCATCTTCTATTGTCAACAACATTCAAAAACCGATCAAAATTCTTATCAAAGCACACTATACCCTCTAATTTGCTCCAAAGAGTCTCCCAATCTTCTGTAGCAAATTTTATGGGGGAGGGGAGAGAGACTGATGCTGTTCTGTTGATGTACAGAGAAAATTGAGTAAACCCTAACTTTTCTCTTGAAACACAATTGCTTCTGATATTATCACTGTGGCACTTTTACAAGTATGCACCGCAGAAGACTTCACTAAAAAATTTAGGCTGCTGTCCTATGCAATTGTTGTTATGTACCTTCAGATTAGAAACAATTTAGGGTCTATCCAGTCCAGAATGGCAGTTTTGGATGTGGGGTGGATCAGAATACAAAGGATTTTTTAAGTTGATGTGCCATTTGGTATGCTCCTCCCATCTGACCCCTTGCAGCCTGATCAGCAGCCAATGAAGTGCTTTCTCCGATCATCTGGGTCCTGTTCTGTTTTCTCCCTTTCCCCTCCCCGATTCCTTTTGCTTAATACCCTCCCCCACTTTCTCTCTCAAACTCTCCCTCCGAATCTGCAGCTGCTGAAGGTTGCTATCTCGAAGCTAAACAAGCTAAGCATGCTGAAAGAATGAACCCCCTACTGCTAGGCTAGAAAGGTGTGGCACAACTCTTAAAAGTAGAAGGGTGGATAGTTCTAAGTACAAATACTAGCACAGAAGGTCTTTTATTTCCTATTGAAACCGTGCTGTCAGTGATATACCATATCTGTGCCACTGTGGAAGGCCCTCATAATGACCCTAACAAAGCTTTCAAGCTAAGTGAGATACAGTGGTGCCTTGACCTATGAGCAGCCCAACTTACGACCATTTTGAGTTACAACCAGCTCCGGCCACAAAGTTTTGCTTTGACTTGCGGACAGAGCTTCCAGTTACGAACAGAAAAAGGCAAGGAAAAAGGCGGGAAATTCAGATTGCTAACCGATTGTAGGCGAAGAGGCTGCTTCTTTGTAGCTCTTTTGCCCCAATGGTTGGAGTGAGTGTGATCGGAGGACCCTTTGGACTGCCTGGCAAGGTAAGGTGCTGCTTTCTGCTTTTTACCTGGGTGGGTTTTGCACATGGTTTTGGGCTAGGGAGGGTTTTTTCCCATTTCTGATGGGGCCTGTGGGATTTGTTTGCTTTTGGGTTTTTCCCCCATTTCTGATGGGCCTTCAGGGTTTGTTTTTTTGGAGGGGGTTTCCCCCCATTTACGATGGGTCTTGTGGGGTTTCCTTGCTTTTTGGATAACCCCCCATTTCCAATGGTTCTTGCAGGGTTTGGTTGCTTTTTGGG
Source organism: Pogona vitticeps (assembly GCF_051106095.1). Lineage (NCBI taxonomy): Eukaryota > Metazoa > Chordata > Lepidosauria > Squamata > Agamidae > Pogona > Pogona vitticeps. Next base: position 232,501,203 of record NC_135785.1, on the reverse strand, counting down.
GTTCCCCCCATTTCAGATGGGTCTTGCACAATCTGCTTGCTTTTTGCTTTGCTTTCTTTGCATTTCTGATAGGTCTTGCACACTCTGCTTGCTTTTTGCTTTGTTGTCTTTGCATTTCTGATAGGTCTTGCATGCTTTGCTTGCTTTTTGCTTTGCTTTCTTTGCATTTCTGATGGGTCTTGCACGCTTCACTTGCTTCCCCCCCGCCCTTGGCTGGAAAGGATTAATTGTGTTTCCGATGGGCCTTGCAGTGATTTTTTTTTTTGGTGATTTTTTTTTCTTCGGCCAGAATGGATTAATTGCATTTCAGTGCATTCCTATGGGAAGTGGTGCTTCGACTTATGACCATTTCGAGTTACGACCGGAGTTCTTGAACCAGTTAAGTTCGTAAGTCAAGGCACCACTGTATCTAAAGTGTGGTTTTATCAGTCTCACACTTCCAGTGAGTTTCCATGGGGAATGGAAGTGGTGATTTGAATCCAGGCCTCCTGATCCCTAGTCTGTTACTGTGTTCACTACACCTGGGATTATGCTCACTACGTATGAATTAACTTCTAAGCAAACACTCATAGGATTATTTTATTTTTCTTGTACAACAGATTGTTTAGACTTAGAGCATTACATTTTTGTGCTTGTTTCCTTTCGGTTTTTCATGACATATACTTTCATTCTTTGAAATATTTTAAATCTTCCTATTCTTATACTCACTTATGAAGGTATACTATTGGAATAGTGTACAATTTTTACTGTTGAAAATGAAGTCCCTTCTTCTTTATATTAAAAAATATTTCCATTTAGTTTTTTTCTTCTTCTTTCTCTAGGACAATTAATGTTCATTCTGTACATTTGTCTGTATTATTTTGTCACTAACATTAATATAATTCTCAATCAGACTCTTTATTGGCTGGGACAAGGTGAAAGATAATGTATATCTGGCACACTTCCTTTAAGTGCTGGATAGCTCATTGGTTTAGGTGGAGACAGAGGTTAGGAGTTCAATCTCCCATTGTGCCTACTTGACGGGCTGGACTCAGTAATCCATAGAGTTCCTTCCAATTCTGCAATTCTAAGATTAAATACAGTAATCATTATCTACCAATTTGCTTACTGAAATGTAAAATTGATCACATTGAAGCATTTATTTGTGTCACAGTACAACAAATATAAAGGGATGGTGATTTTATGATGAAGCCTATATATTGACTTACACTTTTACTTTACGGCTTGAAGATTACTTCATATACGAGAGAGTATTGCCCATTATGAGTAGTGGGGTTGCAAAGATGATGGCATTATGAATCTTGGAAATAAGGGAGCCACATAGGATGAGATCACATTAAGCATACGTATAAGCAATGCTTGCAAAATACGTTAAAACTCAGAATGTCAGCTTCAGATCTGCCATACAGAGAATTTATATCTTTAGCAAAAGAATTATTTGAGTAAGGCCTTTCAAAAACGGCATGCTGTCAACTGTTCCTGTTCTTTGGGAACATAAACAGGATCTGGGGACAGCTTGTGCAAGAAAACAGTTGGAATACTGGAATATTATAGTTTTCTGCAGCCAGCTTGATTATCGTCATCATTCTGTGTATGAAGAAAGTGTCAAGAGGCATTGTGAAAAATACTGAGTTCCACACACTAAGAGCCATGAGAGCCATTTCACCCTGTTCAGGTCTTCCAAACATTCATTAATTTGAACAGGTCAGTTGTTGACTGGATTTCCTACATAGCATTTAGTAAAATTATATCTTTGGAAAAGTGACATTTATTTATTATTTGTTCGTAGAGTGTAGACATTCAAACAGATACAGATAAGTGATAAATGACCCAGGCTTTTATTATCTTCATTTTATTTGCCTGCATTTTTTAACATCTGAACCCTTACCCAGTTGGTAATAGTGGCCTTTTTGCTTACAGTGGACCCTTGACTTACAGATGGCTTGACTTACAGACTTTTTGAGTTACAGACTTCTCTGGCCGCAAAATTTAGGTTTGACTTGCAGCCTGAGAATTGACTTACAGACCAGAAAAAAACCAAAATGGAACAAAAACGGCCTGTTACGGGATTAATCGGTTTTCAATGCACTGTAGGTCAATGGAGACTTGACTTACAGACTTTTTGACTTGAGAACCGCCTTCCAATACGGATTAAGTTCTCAAGTCAAGACCCCACTGTACTTCCTGCTCAATTTTCATTTTTTAAATGGCTCAATGAGAAAATAAATGTTATGCAAAAACAAATACAATTCAGAACTTCAAAGATTTTATCTTTTATGGGGAGTCTAGGGTGGTCAACAGTGGACAGAACTTTGCAGTATAGAAATTAATACAGTTTAATATTAATTAAGCTTAAAATTAGCTTTGTGAAAAGATGGTATGACGCATACGCATATGTGTGGTTTTATTTTTGTGTTATGATACTCAGTGAAAGACTTGGTGCATTATGTAGGGATTTATAATGATGTATTTACTCTCATGGCCAAGTTTTTTGACAAGGCAAAACTGAAATATAATGTTCTAACGGTGGCTGTCAGTTCATTAGGGTAAATTTAAACAATAGAGCAATGTATAAAGACAACTGGTATACACTCGTTCCTCTCAGAATACTCAAAGTAGTGCATTATCGCCAAGTGACCAGTTCAAGATTTCCTTCTTTTCTCCTTCACGTGCAAATAGTGTTATCTTATCTCTAGAGTCAATAGACTCTGCAGACTTTTCTTGGCTTCTGACATAGGCATGAGATCTATGATGGGTTTTTCCCCCGCTGCTGGACCTAAATAACTCTAATATTCAGCTATCTAGTTATTAATTACAGTGTAGAGTGTGTCTCATTAAAGATCTATTGAAGCCATTTTGTCAGAAAAACAGTAACAACAAATCTCCAGAAAACAATTTGTGGCTGTTGTAATTCTACTATTTCCACATGTGATTTCCAACATACTATTGATTAGAAAATAAATGAAAGTAAATTCAGCAAAGTGGCTTGATTTATTAACTGTTGCTATGATTCCACAGCCTTTTGATTCTAACCTCTGATAATACATTGTATGTAGATTGTCATCCATTTGGTTTTCACTCTGTATTTATAACAGAACAGTTGACTTTAGAGAACAGTTTTACTTCTTCATCAATAGAAATGGGAAATGACATATTTGACAAGTTGCATATTTTAATATTGTTGTTATTCTATATGAAACATTTATATTCTTCTAGCATAAAATAATTTTTGTAAGTGAAGAGACCTAATTTTTAATAATAATTGATCTAATAATAATTGATCTAATAATTGATCTAATGTGTTAAGACCCTCGCAGGTTCTGACTTCCAATCTTGCCTAAGAATATAAGAGTAACATTGCCAGCTAAGACAAGTTTGAAAGTGCCTATCTTGCAAATATTATATTGATATCCATTCACTGTTGCTACTAATCAGTTTTATGAAACAATTATGGTTAGAAATAGAAAATCAGTCAAACATTTTTCTGGTTTGGAAATTTTTTTACTCCTTTTTGACTCCTACTATCGCCACTAATGTATTATATAAAAAACAAGGTTGTAATTGCAATTTAAGAGTAAATAAAGTTAAAGGCAAGTTAATAATGTAGAGCAACATTTGTGATTAAATCTATGGATTTGATTCTCAGTGCTTCTCACTCTTTGAGGGAAATCAAGAAAAAAAGCACTCTTCTTGCAGCAAGATTTCTCTGTTGAGTTCCCCCTTCTCTAATAAAATTTAAAAGATTTCTCAGATATTTTGTGGTCTTTTCCCCCCCAGAACAGTGTCAAATGGTATAGATTATAATTCTTGCCAAAGAATGTTGCTTTTCTGCACAGGATACTCCAGAATTTGGTAGTTTCATGTGCAGAACAGCAGGTGAAAAATTAAAAAAAAAGAAAGAGTTAAAATGAGATTGGATTGGTATTTTTGCAGGAAACCAGAAAATCTTACCAGGACAAAGGTCTCATTTGGTGATCTTGGCCTGTTGAGACTTATAGCTGAGAGTGAGTGGTTGTCACGTCCGTGGTTAAAACATGCCTCAGCAAACAGCCCAAAGACTAACCAGATAAAAGAAATAAAATAAAATAAAATAACAAGGGCTGCTGCAGAACTAGGCTGGCCTGCTTTAGCATGGAATTCCAGAGCCTGACAGGTGGCAACAAGAAAGTTCTCTCTTGTTTTCTGTTCAAATGTGTTATGATACTGAACTGGGGGGGGGGAGAGAGCATATTTTCAAGGGATATTAAACCCTGGGCAGGCTCATAATGAAGTATTTCAGAAAATGGGTTCCAATTGAGGTAGGACTTTGTAGAGCATAATTCACATTTTAAATTGTGCTTCAAAATTGAGTGGTAACCAGTAAAGTTGTTTTAACAAAAATGTCATGTAGTTTCACATAACTATTTGTCATCAACAGTTGCTGAATAGTTCTAATATTAACAGTAGGCTGAAACCCTATTGCTTTATTACACATGCGGAAAGCAAATGGTGGCATAACACTCAGTTACTTCTATCCCAGTTCCCACTGGGATATTCGAGCATATGCAAAGCCAACCAGTTTTACATTCCCCCAAGAATCCCTTTGGCAACTGATACTTGCCAACCAGAAGCAATTAAATAGTATGCCATTTGTCTTCCCCATGTGTAACAAAACAAAATAACTTCAGCCTATATGTATCCTTAATCTTTAAGGTTTGCCTATCTAGTTTTTGGTAATTATAGATAGAACCATACAGAGTTTTTCTGTGCTCAACTAGTTCTCTTAAGTAAAAAAGCATCATTTCACACACCTAGCTTTTAATGCTGAAAGTCAGGCTATAAAGCCAATTGCTGCTTGTGTAAGAGGCAACTTCTTGTTCTAATGTTTGTATATGTCTGCTTCGACATTTTGCTGTTCTTGCATAAGAGTTAAAATCTAGTTAATACTAGGTAACCCTGCAGATTAATTTTTGTACTTTAACCTTATTGTGCTTGATTGTTTTAGAAAATTAGACTCCATATAAAAATACATGGACTCCTACTATTCTAATAAGGTTTATTTTTGTGTTTGTAGCATTGAAAACACATGGAACCTTTAACAGTACCATTCTAATTGTTCATATTTGAAAATATTTAAAGTTGGTTTTCTTCATGGTGATAAAAAGAAAATCCAAACCAAGCTGTTACTGTCTCTATAGTTTTGCAGCTCTTCTGCAATTTTTATAGGAAAGAAGATTTGCAATCTTGAATAAAATTGTAGCTACCCTGCGTCTTATTTTATTTTTATTTTCTGTGCAACAATTTGATAGTTGAAAATTCTGTACAGCATTTTTTTTAAAAGGGGGGAGTGGTTGTAATCCACATTAGCTGTGAAGTTAGCAGACAATCTGTAAAACCTGAAGATTACTTATGTTGCCTCACACTATTTTGAAGTATAAGTTCATGTTCATTACAGCTTTTTCCTAAAATGTCCATTGTTTTTAATATATATTTTATTGTACATAACTCCCATAATCACGAGTATGTAATTTTATCTGTCTCTTTTAATTGTCATGCGTGATTCTTTTTAAAAAGTTAGATTGTTGATAAAAAGGTACAGAAGCCACCCTCTCCCCTTTGCCACGGTATTTGGAATTCTTCAGTGCAGAGCTGTATTTTTCTATTCTGAATTGCCTCCTTTATTCCTTTTCTTCATTACAAACTACTCTGGAAAGAGCTTTTCTAAGTAAAAAAAAAAGCTATGCTTGACTGATAATGCATTGCTTTGGATGGTGAAACATTATGAAAGTTTAATTTTTAATTAAATCTGAAATAGCAATTATAACTGAAAGAGATTTTAACCTATTTCTTTTCAGAGTGCCTGAAGTTACATTTTAGATGCTGAAATCACTGCACCTTAAAAACAAAAAAAGTAAGTAAAAGCTTTTTGAGTACCTTTTGTCACCCTTACTCTAACACACACTTGTGTGGACCTGGGGGAAAATATTAAGCTGTCGTTGAATAAGATGTATAGATATTTTTGCAAATTCTAGTTGTATTATTTTTTTTTCATGTGCTTTATATTGGAACGTAAGTTGTTAATTTTCTGTGCTGACTCTTTCAGTATCATCTGGAAGGGTGTAGTGGTTTGTATCTACTGGTCTGCCTTTCCCATCATGTGGTCACCAACAGTTCTTGCATGTGTGTATGATGAAGGATAATATAAGTGATCAGAATGGCATCAGATGTAGCATCCTTTTCCCTTTCTTATGTCACAAGGGATTTTTCCCTCATAACTAAAATGAAAACAGAGAAGAAGAAAGAGACTCTTGAGATATCACAAATGCCTCAGGACAATGGAGGATACATAATTCTTTGTGTGTGCATTGTGGGTGCATCAGTGCTCATCTGATCTGTTGTGGCAAAGAACAGTCAAAATAGTATTTCTTCCTTCTGTTGATGAAATGAGAAGATGTTTCTAAAATCAGAGATAGCATGTTTCAGGCTTATAAAATCTGGTTAGTTTATAGTAGAACTCTGGAGATCACTTGCGAAGTAAAATGCAAAATAATAGTTGTTGAGGGCGAAATACCGTTTGAGTTGAGCAAAGTTTGCCACTGAACGCATGCTGATCCCAGAAATAATTTCTGTAACAGACTCAGTGTTCAGCCCATACACACACACACTCACAATATACAGTCTTCCTGTATTCTCTCTTCCCTTTGTTACAACTGCTTCATATTGGGTATGGTAGGAAGGGGACCATTTTGTTGTTGTTATTAAGGATCAGTCAGAGATGTACCACCACGTTTTTGTTTTGTTTTTTGTTTTTGCTATAAATGCACAGTACATTATAGCTGCTTGACCTCTTTTAATAGGGGACAGACTTTCAAAAGTACGTGGCAGAGCTATCACAATGCATTTGTATGTGTTTCTTACGTGAACATGCAGTACTACCTCTTTTTGCCTTGCTTTATGACAAATGGGCAAAGTAGTGTCGGGTTTTCTCCTAAAGCATTATTTCCTCTTCCACATCTTTCCTTCTGGATGTAGCTCATTCTTTGTTATTTCAATAATACCTCCTCCTTCTGACTCAGATGCTTGGGTTTCCTCTTTCCTTTTCTTCTTCCTGTACTGTTGCTTTCTTTGTATTCACTTAAAATATTTACATTCCACCCTGTATGCTAAGATCTCAGGGCAGAGTACAACAATAAAAACAATATGAAACTTTTCGTTACTGCAAACCTTTTAAAATGATTTAAAATGTAAAAAACTGCGTTTGCTAAAAACAATAACAGTAGAGGAGCCATCGGTCTATTAAAACCGTAATTTTATTTATTTTAAAAAATAATTTAAAATACCATTAAAAGTTGACATTTAAAAAGCTAAAACAGTAAGTATACACATACTAAAAGGATGAAATAACACCACACTATAATTGATCACTGAAGGCTGTGGTGATTAACCATGTTTTAACTTGGCATTAAAATGAGGTTAGTGTCAGTGCCAATAGAGCCTGTAAGGGGATAAGGTAAAAGTAAAGGCTCCCCTTGACATTTAGTCCAGTTGTGTCCGACTCTAGGGGGCGGTGCTCATCCCTGTTTCCAAGCTGTAGCATTTGTCCGAAGACAGTTTCCGTGGTCACGTGGCCAGCACGACTAGACACCGAATGCTGTTACCTTCCCACCAAGGTGGTACCTATTTATCTACTCGCATTTTTACATGCTTTCCAACTGCTAGGTTGGCAGGAGCTGAGACGAGCGACGGGAGCTCACTCTGTCGGGTGGATTCGATCTTACGACAGCTGGTCTTCTGACCTTGCAGCACAGAGGCTTCTGCGGTTTAATGCGCAGCGCCACTCTTCCCTGTAAGGCAGACCTGGGCAAAGTGCGGCCCTCCAGATGTTCCTGAACTGCAAATCCCAACATTCCTCACTGTGTGGGCCAGGCCCAACTCTCCTCACTATTGGTTGTGTGGGCTAGGCCCAAATCTCCTCATTGAAGCTTTGATCCCATCACCTGCCTTTACCAACCCTCCCTAATAGGACTGTGCCTCAGATGAGGACCTGTACTTCCTGCCCACTTCTCTGGGCCTAGACCTTCGAGGATCAGTGAAATCCACTGGGCCCCCAACCTGACTGACTGTGACAAGCAAGTTAGTGCTGGAAACTCAGCCCTTTGTGAATGCGAGGGAAGGGGCAGTAGGGGCTGATTCTTGTATAGTTTAATTTGTAAGGATTTTTAAAAAACAGTGTTGCTGCTTTGTATCTTACCAGAATGGAACAGGAGACATTTTCTTGGCCAAGGGTAAATGAGTTTGACTTGCCTGTTGTTTATGGACTATTATCTCACTCAGCTATCTCTTCTGCTCCTATCCAGATATTATTCAGGAAAAATATGTGCTAGTTGATGAACACTTAAAGATAGCAACTTCTAGCCAAGCTGTTGTTACAATTACTATTATAGGAATGGACAAACCATTCAATTTTTATAATGCCTGTTTTTTCAAGTGAACATTTGTTGCATCATGCTTCAATATCAATTTTGATTTTTTTAAAAAAAGCATTAGTCTGCGTTTTCTTAGCAACAATATTTTTCACACTGTTATATGTTTGCATATTGGCAAACATGATGTAATCATAATATATGTATTTTTGTACAAGATTATCTGTAATAGATCTTTTACAGTACACAATTTCATCTAATGTTAACATCTTTTTTAAATCAATGAACTACACTACATAGTACAAGATCTCAAGGGTAATCTGGCTCCTTTTTGCTTATAATTTAGGATGGTTAGTTCCAATTAGAATGCAAACCAAATAAATCTCTTCCCCGTCCCATCAGTGTTATTGTTTATCACTTGTAAATCTTCACTGCCGATGAAAAACCTTGTGTTTGTGTGTACTTTATACAACACAGTAACTTTCACTAAAATAGAATAAAATACAGTCTGAAAATCATGAAAGCAAATGATGTGGATGAAATATTGTGTTACTGGTATTTTTAAATTATATTCCATCTGTTAACTGTGCTTCCCATAAGAGTGGATTTTTAAAAAAATTAATTTATTACTCTGCTATATTTGAAAATTTTTTGCCTGAAGTCCTGAGTTTTAGTAGTTTGCTTATAGAAGGAATTTAGAAACATAATGATCTGGGGGTCTGTATCTGACTTGCACACATCATAGACCTTGATCAGCCTGTTTATTTGTGTTCTGCCTAGAAGATCAATAAAAAGTCAACATTATAAATGGCTACAACGTACAAACTACAGTAGTTTTGTTTGGAACCGGCAACATCAAAGCAAGGAGCATGCACTGTGGTAAGCTTTAATAAGTGAGATTACTAGCATCTGTAATTCATTATACATTTGTATATATGGCTGATCCATTAACAATTTCCTGATGATAGTGTATACCGTATTTGCCGGTGTATAAGGCGACTGGGAGTATAAGACGGCCCCCCAACATTCCCACTCAGAATGTAGAGTTTGTTATATACTTGCTTTATAAGACTACCCCCTCTTCCGCATGCGTGATTCTGCTTTGGCTGCATCATAGGGAGAGTTCCTTTTGCCCCTTTTGGTTCCTTTTCGGAGGTGGCAGCCATTTTGGAGAGGCGGCAGCCATTTTGGAGAGGCAGCAGCCATGTGGTCGCATCTCGAAATGGCTGCCACCTCTCTGCTGTTCCGACAGTCAGCTGTTAGGCGCTAGAGTCAGGCTGTTCCCAGGCTAGGAGTGGGGCTCTACTGGGTCTTACTACCAGGTAGGTGACTTCATGTGAGAGAGGGAGGGTTTGCTAGACATGCACCCGGTGTACAAGATGACACCCCCACTTGGGGGCATGTTTTTCAGGGGGGGAAAGGCATCTTGTACACTGGCAAATATGGTAATATTCTCTGTGCATTGTATTTTCTGATATTTTATGGAACAGAAAACAATGTGGATTTTTAAAGTTCTTTCAGGCTTGGAAATATGAGAAAATTAACTACCAGAACTCAAGTCAGTGTAACATGCATTCCGGTACTACAGGCTGAACAGTGTAATATCTAGCATCATAAATTCAGAGTCTCTTTTTAAAGTAGTGATTTTTAAGTGAAACACTTCCTTCTTTCAAACTCCATATGAAAGGTTTCAAATATATCAGCATTTGAAGGATTATTAGAATAAATATAAAGGTATTTGAATGTTTACTTACTCTTGTAATTAATCCTTTTTAAAAGTTTATATATATAGCTTAGGCATAGTGATATAAGGAATCAGCCTGCTGAACAAGTTTCTCTTCAGATTGGGAGAGGCCATGCTGCACCACCTGCCTCCAGGCTGAACGCTCCAATGTCAACGTTTCCCATCTGTTGAGGTGCATTCCCCTAAGGCCTTCAGATCCTGCTTGCAGATATCCTTGTATCACAGCTATGGCCTCCCTCTGGGCGCTTTCCCTGACACACAAATACTTGTGCTTTCATTCATATAAGCAAGTGGGAGAATGCTATATAACAAATGAGTTCTCTGACGGTCTAACTAGAACTTTATCACTCATGCTGCCTGTTTATGCCTACTTATTTGTTGAATAATCACAGAATAAATAGGTCACAATGCAATCCTATGAACCTTCCAGTGAAGTCAGTGGTGCTTACTTCTAGCTTGAGTCTGTACCCTGTGCATGATTTGAATTAGTACTGTTAAAAGAACTAGAAATATTGCAAAAGTCCCCGTTTCTCTGTTTCAGAATTATAAATTATTGTCAGTATCCTGTTGCTTGTGAGTCATGTGCAGGGTTGCCAGATGCATTGGTACCAAAAGGAGGACATAGACAAAAAGGAGGACAAAGGAGGACATATTGAATGTTTCATTTGAATTGTTCCAGATTAAACCCACAATCAATACAATTTTATTACAATTGCCACCAATAAACGTATCTTAGTGAACTGACCAAGGAACAGTCATGTTAAAAAATAAAAATAAATTCAAATACCAAAAAACATTATTTAAATAGCCAATTGTACCCGAACCCACCCTGGCCTGGCTGCTGGATCCCCTGGCCGCTCGCACTCTGTACAGGCTCAGAGGCAACCTTGCTAATCTGGACACCCAAACAAGGCTCCGGCACAAGCAGGGGGAATGTGGCACCAGGCACAACCAAATGAGGCAGCCTCCCCTCCCCCAAGGGTTGTAAGTTCAAGGCTGGGGAGTTTGGGAGTTGGAGTCCCTGAAAGGGACTTTGAACATACAAAGTCTGGGCGCTCGCCTTCCCATCAATGCACTTGGGCACTGCTTGCTCCTGCCTGACTCAGCAGGCAGTGCTCCACTCGCGCTGCCTTTCTGGGCTCCACCGGCTGAGTGGGCATGGCGGATTGCCGAGCAAGGGCTGTGCTCCAGCACCAGTGGCAGGTGGCGGGAGTGGGCAAGCAGGTGGGGGCAGGGAAAGCCAGGGGAAGGGGATCCTTCCACCTCTCCCCCTCCCATCCAAAATTACAACATAAAATATACAAAAGCCTGACATTTTAAAGGTTTTTATCTTTGCCTGCCTGATGGATGACATTAGGCTAAAAAGGAGGACATGTCCTCCTTTTGCCTGACATCTGGCAACCCTAGTCATGTGTGGAACATTTGCTTCCTCTTTGCCACTTGTCTAAGGTGAAATCCACCAACCCCTTGTGTAAGTGGAAATCTCTATTATGTCCACTGGGTGTTCTTTAGCTTGCATAACTGCAAACCAGAGATCATCTGAGCAAATGTGGAGGTTTCCAGATTCACAGGCCTTGTTCTCTACATTTGGCAATAAGATTCTGGCATATAAATCTAGTTCTTAGCTATGGTTGAGCACCATTTCAACAATAACTTTTAAGCCATGGATTATTGCTTCTTAATGATGTTGTTTCATTAATCAAAGGGTGCACTGAACCTATTATGGGCATAGCCCTCAAGAGATTTGCTTAAATGGCCGCTATAAATTTTCCTGAAACTTTTTTGGGGCCAGGAAAAACCATTTTGAAGAAAATTCCCAATTTCTGTCAGTACAATAGCGACTGTAAGTCTGGGCTCCACAGGTTTCAACAACTCTGGAGGAGATACATAATATAATAAAATGATCTTCATGAGTACTGTGGAAAAATGTAGAGTAGATGGTGCAAATTGTATTTATGAAATAAATAATGTTTTTCAAATCGTGTTTAAGTTAAAAATTATTTATGAGGCCTCATAACCTGTTTTTCCAAATATTTATTGTACACTCTCCCCCCTTCCCTGACTGCTTAACCCTCTATGAAGAAGTATACTGAGCATTGTTGGGGGTATAATTGTTAAGTCAAAGCTTTCTGCTTATACATTATTTCTGCTTTGAAGGGAAAACACAAAATCTTCCTGCCCACCTGTGTTTAATTTGCATCCCATATAAGGTAGCTGGAGAATGAATTCATGGTCATTTCAGAATAATTTCTTTAAGACTAAGAACAGTTGTACATGATTGAAATGAAAAGATATATTTTCCTTACTTGAAAGCTTTAAAGAAAATGTGTATGTGTAAAGCAAACAGTATTTACAGAACTGTGTGACAGGGCGGGTATTTATAACAGTAAAATGTTAAACTTTGAGGATGATGATGTAACAATCATTAAGTCAAGAAACTATAAGCATACAGAAGCAGGTAATTCTGTTTGCAAAATAATTTCAGCTATTGGAGTTGTTCCAAAATATTTGGCTACTAATTTAAAACAACTGCCAATACTGTTAATTTGATTCCTGAAATTCCAAAATCAGTGATTTTGCAAACATGTCACCTTACCTGTGCATATTTATTGGAGGCCCTCCACATGTCGATTGGGGCCAGGGATAGTGTTGGGATCTTCTGAGTTACGGCGCTTCCCGTGACCCAGCCATTTCCTTACCGGAGCTGGCAGACTTTGTCTCCACGGCACTGTTGGAATCCCTGAGGCTTCTGGTCTTGGGTGATTTCAACATCCATGCAGAGGCAGAGGTTTTTGGTCCGGCTCTTGAGTTCTTGGAAACCATGGCTTCCTTGGACATGTCCCAACATGTTAACAGCCCCACCCACATGGGTGGCCACACGCTAGACCTGGTGTTCTCCACTAAGCGGAGTGAGTGTGATCTGATGGTGACTGACCATGTGTCAGTTCCTTTGTCATGGTTGGTTCACCACCTAATAAAATGTAACCTCTCAGTAGCTTTCCCTCCCTGCAGGGAGCAAAGACCCTTGAAGGCTACTGGATAATGTAGGGTTCCAGGATTCCATGAGAGGGATTCTGGCTGATCTGACTGGCGCTCCTGTAAAGGCTCTGGTTGATGGCTGGCTTGCTGCCACCACCAGGCCTGTAGACACGATCGCTCCTAAACGCCCTCTCTGGCTCAGCCTGCGCCCTGGTTTGACCAGGAGCCGCGAGCTATGAAGCAAAACAGGAGAAGGCTAGAGTGCAATTGGAGATGGAACCTGATGGATTATAATTGGAAAGCTGTCAGGGTCGCGACTAATCATTACCTTGCTAAAGTGAGGGCTGCTAGTCAAGCTCACTCCGCTATCCGTATAAGTGAAGCTTTAAATCAGCAGGCGGAACTTTTCCGTATAGTTTGCAATCTATCCAGAATTAGTCTTAGTGATGGGCCTCCTACTAGTATTTCACTTGACCAATTTGCAGCATTTTAAAAAACTAAAGTGGAGACCATCCACTGGAAGCTCTCTCCTTTTTTGAATACAGTAGTGTGGTGATACCCTCTGAAGCCCCTATTCCCTCAGGTCTTCACAAGGATCTCGCTCTTCTTCCTTCTTCGCTGCCACCAGGTATTGCTGCTTCAATACCATTCAATCAAGGAGACACGTGTTCACTTTAAAGTGCCCTGGATCCATTCCAGTCGGGCTTCAGGCCATGCCATGGTACGGAAACGGCATTGGTTGCCCTGTTGGATGACCTGCTGAGGGAGGCTGACAGGGGCAAAATGTCTTTATTGGTCCTCCTCGATATCTCAGCCACCTTCGATACCGTCGACCATGGTATCCTCCTAGGGAGGCTCTCCGAGTTGGGAATTGGTGGTCTGGTGCTTGCCTGGCTCCGATCCTTCTTGGAGGACCATCCTCAGAGAGTACAGATTGAGGAGAGTGTTTCGGCCCCATGGAGCCTCAATTGTGGGGTTCTGCAGGGCTCGATTATCTCCCCAATGCTGTTTAATATCTACATGAGGCCATTGGGTGGGGTCATCAAGGGGTGTAGGGCTTCGTGCCATCAGTAGGTTGATGACACCCAGCTCTACATCTCCTTTTTCCAACCACAGTGGATGCTGTTCTGTCCCTTCAGCGCTGCCTGGAGGCTGTACTGCAGTGGATGCAGGAGAATGGGCTGAGGCTGAATGGGAACAAGATGGAGGTCCTGAGGGGGGCTCCATTGGTGGTTTGGGAAACTCCCTCTCTTTTGGGGGAGTGACTTTCATCGCACAGAATGAGGTTCGCAGCTTGGGGGTCCATCTGGATCCGGCACTCACCATGGAAACCGAGGTGGCGTCAGTGGTCCGCTCCACCTATTTCCATCTGTGGTGGATTGCCCAGCTGCATCCCTATCTTGATGTTGGGACGCTCACCACTTTGGTCCATGTGCTTGTAATCTTGAGATTAGACTACTGCAATACGCTCTACATGGGGCTACCTTTGAAATTGATGCGGAAGCTTCAAATGGTGCAGAATGTGGCAGCCATACTTCTCAGTGGGATGAGAAAATATCAGCATATTTCCCCTACCCTGGCTGCCTTGTATTGGCTGCCCTGTTCGTTTCCGCATTGATTTCAAAGTACTGTATTAAAGCTCTAAAAGGTTTAGTGACCTCGATATCTAGTGAAACGCATCCTCCCACCTAGATCTACTCAAATCACTCGTTCTAGCCAGGAAGGGCGGCTGAGGGGCCTAACACCAAGGGAGGCCTGGAGAGAAAGAACAAGAAGCGGGGCCTTCTCGGCAGTGGCCCCTCACCTTTGGAACAGTCTCCCTTCAGAGATCTGTCTGGCTCCCTCGCTGGGTGTTTTTAAGAGCCAACTTAAAACCTGGCTCTTTAGGGAGGCTTTCCCTCCTGTCATTAATTGATTATTTTTATCTTTTCCCCATCTTGAATGATATTATTATTGTTCTTCTCTATTTCATTATACAGTGGTGCCTCGCATAGCGAGGTTAATCTGTTCCGGATTAACCTTCGCTATGCTGAAGCATCGTTGAACGGGGCAGGGAATTCCATTGGAACGCATTTAATGCGTTCCAAATGGGCCGAATACTCACCGTTCAGCAATGCTTCTTAATGGCCGGCAGCCATTTTCGCGCCCTCCCCTCGCTTAACGAGGGCGCGAAAACGCTGTGCGTGGCCATTTTGGGCCATTTCCGGGCTTCCGGCGGCCATTTTGTCCGCCTAACAGCTGATCGTCGGGCTTCGTTTTGCGAAGATCAGTAAGCGAAACGCTTACCGGTCTTCGCAAAGCGAATTTTGCCCTATTGAAAAAACGTTGAGCGATCGCATTAGCGATCCCAAAAAAGGGATCGCTATGCGATTTCGTCGTTGTACAGTGCGTTCGTTAAGCGAGGCACCACTGTATTGCTTTTATACTATTTTTAATTGTTAGCCGGCCAGAGTAGACTTGAGTCTAAATGTGCGGGGTATACATTTAATAATAAATACTGTAAATAAAATAAATATTTAGGACTTGAATCTTAATTTTTAGGCCTGACCCTAGTATCCACCTAGAGTCCACCCCCTGCACCAGCTATGGTGAGAAACATAGTTACACCACAACAATGGGCCATTAAGTCCATTCTGACTTATAGTGACGCTCCCAGGGTTTTCTAGGTATAAAGTTCTCAAAATGGTTCTTGGATTATGAAAGCAGCAGCATCAGTCACACATTCTATGAATGATTTAATCCACTCCCAAGAGGCATATGGAGATTCAGTCTTGTTCCTCCACAGCTAGGTGCTCTAATCTACTGAACTACATCATCCATCTCACAAATTTTTTTAGCTAATGATAAACATACAGTGGTGCCCCACTTGACGACGATAATCTGTTCCAGAAAAATCGCTGTTAAGTGAAATCATCGTCAAGCCATTGGAATGCATTGAAAACCAGTAAATGCGTTCCAATAGGGAAATACCTCATCGTCCAGCGAAGATTGCCCATAGAGTACCACCGATCAGATGTTTAAAATCGCTGTCTTCCAAAGCAGGGGTCTGGAAAACAGCCATTTTGCAAAGGGAGGGAAGCCATTTTACGAAGGGAAGCCATTTTGCGGAGCTGGAAAAATCATTGTTTAGCGAACAAACGGTTTGCAAAGCAGGCCCCTAATCGATGTCAAGCGAAACAAACCCATTAGAACCATCATTTTGCGATTGCAATAGCGATCACAAAAAAGCCATCGTAAAGCAATTTCGACGTCATGTGGGGTAAACATCAAGCAGAGCCACCACTGTATGCTGTCAATTCAGTTTTACTTATGGTTACCCTTTTCAGAGATTCTTTGATATACAGTACTCAGAAGTGGTTCACCATTCCCTTTTTCTAGGGGTCTTCTGGGACTGTACAGCTTGTCCAAGGCTACATGAGTTGACTATTCTCCTAGGATGCACAGTATTCTTATAAGATCTTGTGTTGTCTGTTGTATAAGAAGCTGAAGTAAGAGCTGCTCAGCCCATCTAGGAGAAGGAAAACTCCAACTTCAAAACTCCACTGCCTTGTGGCTATATCCACTGATGGAAAAGGCTTCAGGAGTCAACCTCGAGGCAAAATCCAGAGCCGGAGTCCAGGAGGCAGTTTGTGTCATTCTGTCAATTCCTGTGATGTTGCTGGAATCAGTTGTAATGGCTATTGCTTCTCCATTGGACTATTTCAGCGACATGGACGGGGGGGATTTGCTGCTTGGGTAACAGCCTATCCTCCACATTAGTTTACCCAGGCTTTGTGCTCTGGAGAGGACCCTCCAGCTTCGCGGACAGCGTCAAAACACCAGACGCCGTTCCAAGTTCTCCATACATTTATTTATTTATTTATTTATTACATTTATAGCTCGCTCATCTAGTCATATAGACTACTCTGGGTGGGTAACAACATAACATATAACAATTTACAGTTTAAAATGACAATATATTACAGTATTAAGAAACACAATTATCCAAGATGGAAGAAACACAGGAAACAAAAATTCAGACAGTGGATGGAGGGAAGGCTTGCTTGAACAACCAGGTTTTCAATTGGCATTTGAAGATGCATAGGGAAGGGGCCATGCGAATCTCAGGAGGGAGATTGTTCCAGAGATGAGGAGCCACTGCTGAGAAGGCCCAGTTTCTTGTTTTTTCCTTCCGGACCTCCCTCGGCGTTAGGCTCCTTAGTCTCACCTCCTGGCTAGATCATGTGATATGTTTAGATCTAGGTGGGAGAAGGTGTTCCGTCAGGTAACAAGGCCCTAAACCATTTAGGGCTTTATATGTAAGCATTAAGATTTTGAAATCTATGCAAAACCGAACAAGCAACCAATGCAAGACGGCCAGAGAGGGAGTAATATGTTGATGTTTCCTTACCCCAATAAGAAGTCTACAGAGCACGTTACCATAGTCTCTCGAGACTGAAGGATGCCTATGTCTGTTGTGTTGTACGTTGTGTGGATACTGTGTGCTCTTAGGGGGGGTTCTGGGTTCTAGGATTGTTATGAGGGTGGGTGTGTTTTGGTCTGGTCTCTGAGTGTTTTTTGTGAATTTCATTGTATGTGTGTATACAGTGTATATATCTTCAATGAAAATTTGTTGTTGTTGTTGTTATTATTATTATTATTAAGACAGATGTAATAAAGATGGCCTTCTTTCAATTTGTCCTGCTCTTTTTGGTGTTTTGTGGAAAGTGTCATATCACTGGTTTTCCCAAACATGTTCATTTTTATGTAAACACATGACAAAGACAAGCTAGCTATCTTGATATGAAATCAGGGCATCCTTGCTGACTCTTATGTAGTTCTAGTATCCTGTCATGTAGCAAAATCCTGTCCACCTTTGTGGCTCTAGTGATTGGATGGGACATTTGTTGAGTTTCTGAAGGTTTCAGTTGACTTCAGCTGTCTTTTCTAATTGTACCTTTAAAAGAAATATTGTAACATTTAATGGGCTGAGACTAACTTTTCCATGAGCAGAGTTTTCCAACAAACTGCCATTTGTCCCCTGCCATGCTCCAAATTTTCCTATTTTCATCCTTTAGACTGCTGCATATTATTATAGTGCCATATGCCATTGATGTGAGCCTTTTGTCGACTAATATAGCATTGTGTTTTTCTAGGCATTCTACAACAAGATTTAAGAACAAATCCACTAGCCCACAATACATAATTTAAATAACAGGTTTGTTTGGTGAATGTGCTCTTGTATACTGTGGCAGTGTAGGTATTGAAACTGTACCTTTGTCATTACCCAACAGAAGTTACAGCTGTCTTGACCCTTTATTTAGACCCTGTACCTTGAATTACTTCAGCAGTAATTTCTCATTATGTGTCACAGGCGGTTCTTCCAAGTTGATGAGATGTGCATATTTTATTATTTCTAAGGCATAGAGATCACAAGTGTGAAATGAAATATTGCAGGAGGCATAAAAGTGCAGAGATGAAGGTAGAATTTGCATTGGCTTCACTTCAGCACAGATGGTGAAAAACTTGAAGCTACTTTTGGGTCCTGAGACCTTGCCCCCTTGGGCTAATAAATAATGGAAGAAATTGGGAAAATTAATTCCGCAGAGATTTAGTGATTCATACTCCTTAAAATATGAGCCATGGGAAATGTCTCTAGAGTTTCACTATGTTCTTACGTACTTAGAGATATTTATTCAGTACAGTAGCATTTCTAATCAACAGTTAATCAGTTAATCAAGGCTTAATAAAATGAAAATCATTCTAAGTGCAGTGTAGGTCTCCCATATTTACTGCAAGCTGGAATTTAAAAGACATCATTCCTTTATTATAGTATAATGTGCCAAAGTCTGAAATATTTCGCCCCCAGACATTGTAATGGTGAGTGCAGTTCCATCAGTGGTAGAGGGTTATCCAGAAATTATAGTAGATTATTCATTGTTAAACTCTGAGAAATCTGAACCACAGTGAGCAGAAAGTAAGTACAATTAGATCCATAGAATTCGTATCAATCTTGGCCATTCCAAATGCTTCAGACTGCTAGTCATTTGCAAAAGGTGATGGTCCATATCCCATTCATTTCTGCACATGAAGAGAAATATATCAGAATATTTTAATTACTTTACTACTATTTAATTAATTTCTGCACTGCTTTCTGTATCTAAAGATATCTCATAATTATATCTGATTGTGTCTTAAAGAAGTATACACAGTCCATGGGTCCTCCCAGGATAGATTGTAGTCATACACCCTGAGGTTTCTTTTTCAAATTCCAGATAAATGTTTAGTACTAGCCACGAAAATTACAAAAATGTTTTTTTTTTCCCATGCTGACTGCTTGTATGCCCCAGATTTTAAAATAAAACAGCAGTTTGGTCAATCTGAGTAAGTGCTTATTAAGGGGTGAGGGGGAAGCCTCGAGTCTTTGTATTTTTGTTAATATAAATAACCTTTGGAGCATTGTTTCATTGTCTTTTGTAAATAAGTATTTTTAAAGTAAAAACAGTTGATTGTTTTTATCTAAGAAGACTTAAAGTAAGTGGGGCACTGCAGCATCCAGTAAGAAACCAGTTTCTTCTTATGCTCTATTGGAGTCCTAATGACACAAGTTGACATGATTAGAGCAGAACAAAAATGCACACTTACAGAATGACTTGTGTTTGGAGAAAATGTTGCTCAAGATGGAGTGGGCTGCGGCTGGTAACATATATTTCTTGCTGAAAAGGAGACAACAATCTGCTGAGTTAGAGTAAAGTTCCTTTCAAAAAGAGATTAAACAGAATGTGCATTTGTGTAATCTTAATTCTAAAAGGACATATATGAGATGTCTTTGAAAATCAGTAAAGAAGCAATGCACCTTTTCCTTTAGGTGTCTAAATAAAAAGCAAATACCTAGTTGCAATAGATAGAAATAAAACAAGGCTTACAAGAAACGGACTGCAGGATTGCAATTGAACATTAAGAAGACAAAAATCATTGTTATAGGTATGCTTCAAGATAATTTCAAGATATGCATACTAGCAGAAAGTGGCAATGACTTGAAATGACTTTTAGCGAAAGTGAAAAAAGTGCCAAAGAAAGCCTGCAGAATATATACAGAAAAGCGGACTAGATTCAGATGAAAATTGGTGGGGGGGGATGAGTAATTTAAGATGTGCAGATGACAACATATTTCTGGCAGAAAGCAGCAGTGACTTTCAGCGATAGTGAAAGAAGAAAGTGCCAAAGTAGAACTGCAGTTGAACTTTAAGAAGACAAAAATCATGACTACAGAAGAACTATATAACTTTAACGTTGACAATGAAGAAATTGAAATAATGAAAGATTTTGTATACCTTGTTTCAATCATAAATCCAAATGGAGACTGCAGCCAAGAAATCAGAAGACTTGGAAAGGCTGAAACAATTAGAAAAGATAATCAAGTGTAAGGATGTGTCACTGGAGACAAAGGCCGAGATCTTCTATGGCCAACCTTTTTGAGCCCAAATGCCCAAACTGCAACACAAAACCAATTTATGTATTTCAAAGTGCGAACACTGCAATTAAACCTGAATACTGAGGTTTTAGTTTAGAAAAAACAACTGCCCCCCTATGGGTGGTATTAACAGAAAAATACTTACTGTTCCTGCAATTCCTCATCAGGCTAGACCAGTAATGGCTGCCATTGCATCTCTCCACTGGACCACTGCACCAGCAGAGGGGAGTACCAAAATCTGGGATTGGAAGACAGGTAAGATGGCGACTTATGGCTTGCATGCCCACAGAGAGGGCTCTGTGGGCCAGCTGTGGCACATGTGCCATAGTTTCACCTTCGCAGATCTATACTATTGTATTCCTAATTAGCACTTGAATGTGTGAAGGGTGAACAGTGAGAAAAGTTAACAAAGAAAAAAAATATTTGTTTGAGACACGGTGCTGAAGGAGAACTTTGTGGATACCCTGGATTGACAGAAAGGCAAACAAGTGGTTCCTAGAACAAATCAACTATCTCTCGAGGTAAAAATGATGAAATTAAACTGTCCTACTTTGGACACACCATGAGAAGGCACTATTCCCTGGAAAAGATAACAATTCTTGAAGAGGTGGAAGGCAGCCCGAAGAGAAGACCAAATATGAGATAGACTGATTCTATAAGGGTAGACACAGGCTTGAGTTTACAATATCTGAGCAAGGATGTTGAGGACAGGACATTTTGCTCGTTCATAGGGTCATCATAGGTTGGAGGTGACTTGACAGCATGTAACAAAGGAAAGTGATCGGCCTAACTAACAATTTACAATTAATATATTCGCGAAGGCTTTCACGGCCAGGATCTAATGGTTGTTGTGGGTTTTTCGGGCTTAACAGACAGATGGAGTGGCCATGGGGAGCCTCCTCAGCCCGGTTATAGCAAACTTCTACATGAAGCATTTCAAAAAACTGGCCCTGGCTTCAGCACCCTTCACACCCACTGTCTGGTTCTGATATGTGGATGACACCTTTGCAATTTGGAACCACAGTGAAGAAAAATTGGAAGAATTTCTAAACCATCTTAACAGCATCCACCCAAATATACAATTCACCATGGAAAAAGAAATAGAGGGCTAACTCCCGTTCTTAGATGTCATGGTTGTACACAAAACTGACCTCCTATTGGGACACAAAGTCTATAGAAAACCCACCCACACAGACCGGTACCTGCACAAAAACTCCAACCACCACCCACAGCAAAAAAGAGCCATAATGAAAACACTGGTAGACCGTGCAGATCGGAAATGTGAAGCTCAGTTTCTCAGCACTGAACTCAGCTATCTGAATTGGGCCCTACAGGCAAATGGCTACTCAAAAAATGAAATAACAAGAGCCATCAAACCAAGAAAACACCAAACTGAAGAAGAAAAACAGCCACCCACAAATAAAGTATTTCTGCCATACATCAAAGGGGTCACAAACCGCATGGGGAAACTTTTAAAAAACACAACCTACAAACAGTATTTAAGCCCACCACAAAAATACAACAAATGTTACGGTCAGCAAAGGACAGAAGGGAAACCCTCACCACTGCAGGAGTATACCGGATACCTTGCAGTTTTGGCCAGGTATATATTGGAACTACAAAATGAAGCATCCACAACAGAATCAAAGAACATGAGAGGCACTGCAAACTAAAACAGCCAGAAAAACCGGCAGTAGCTGAACATGCCCTAAAACAAGCTGGACATGAAATTCTATTTCAAAATACTGAAATACTGGACAACACCAGCAATCATTACGTTTGACTGCACAGGGAAGCCATTGAAATCCACAAACACCAGCAGAACTTCAACAAAAAAGAAGAAAGTTTGAAACTCAACAAAACTTGGCTCCCAGCACTGAAAAATACAGAGTGCAAAAGGTCAATAAACTTTACCCAGCCACAAGGACCGGGGATCACTACACACAAAAGACCAGCTAACGACACCCATCAATCACAGTGACAGATAATCTCTCCTTCTTATCACACAATACACCCACAACAAAAACACACTGATCACCATAATCACCCATCTCCTGAAAAGGACAAAAGCTGATCTCACAGCCATAAATACTCAACTCCCAAACAAACTGCACCACAGCACAGTGTGCTACTTCCCATCCTCTGAAGATGCCGGCCACAGAGACTGTTGAAATGTTAGGAAGAACAACCTTCAGAACACAGTTAAAAACCCACAACAACCTTTACAATTAATAACTGATAAAAGTTTGCTGTCAAAAATAAACTTTTCAAAGCCAATTCAAATGTTTGATTTGTTATTGGGGTGTCACTGATAATAAGTGTTATTTAGGGCATCCTAGTGAAAGTTATGCTTCACAAATCATCTATCACAGAGGATAATTGCTAGAGATAGTTCTTGGTATATTTTATATCATTTCTAAAATGTTAATGTGTAGAACACTTGCTGAGCAGAAAGGTGCCTGGTTTAGTTTTGCCCGTGGTAATGTTTGGAGTTCTGCAGAATGATGGGAGGAATTCCCATTTTTAGTTAAATTTAGCCTAACTGCTGAGAAGTAATGTGAAATAAGTATGGGTGATGGCTTGAATATCACCCTGTTTATGTCAAAACCAGAATGTAGGTTACAGCTGAAGAATGAATGGTGATTATAATACAAGGAGGGATTTATATCCTTGTCTTATCTTTGTAGGTGAGAAAGAGAAACTGCAACATTATTCTCCTTGAGCTGTTAGAGGACAAGGAATGTGGTATCCCTGTCAGTAAGAGAAAAGAACAAGAACAAGAATGTGTTTTTCTTTTTTCTTTTTTCTTTTTTGGTCCAAATTAAGCTACTACTGAGAAAAGAATGTTGAAGGTCAAGGAAGAAAGCTTGCAGCAGGAGTGATTGTGTGTGTGTTGAACATAATGAAGAATATAGACCTGCAATTTCATGAGGCCTACAATGCCATGTCATCCTTAGAGAGCCAGTGACACCTCATAATTAAAGATTGTATTTGGATCTTAGAATTGGAGCAGAAGTGCCCTGAAAACAGAGCAAAAAGAATTAGAGGGCTCTTCATAGATATGGCTCTGGAAAAGTCTAGAAGTAGTAGGGCCTGTCATAGCATTTTAGTAACTCTGCAGAACTGAAGGAGAAAAAAAAGCTGGGGAAGCAAGGGGCCTCCTCACAAAGTGCCCTCTTCTTTGCCATGATCACTGCTTAGTAGAATTTCTGAGTTTTTGTTTCATGTTTTCATAAAATCAAGTGATTGTTGAAGAGAATGTAAGAGGACATTGAATCTCAAGATGTAATTGTGATATATTGGGACCTCTCCCTATCCACGCTGAAGTAAATATTTTACATGGTGATGTGTGAAACAGAATAGATAATAATGTCAGGCTTAGGTCATTATCTAAAACATTGGTGTGAATTCCATCTAGTAAAAAGTAAGTTAAATGTTTGCTTTTTTTGGTGAAACATGAACTTGTGTCTTGTAGCCCAACTGTAATAGACTAAAAAAAAATTATTTGTGTCTGGGTAACAATATAGATAAGACCGGTAGGCTTATGACTGGTCCAGGCCAGGTAATTGTTGATGAGAATGTAAGATGACGGAATTTGTAAGGAGAGAAGACATAGAAGAACACCTTAAGAAATTATTGTCTGATAAACCTGTTCATATCACAGAAAGAACTTTAGGCCAGCTGGGGAAATAGAATCACTCACAAGAATGTGAGTGAGTGCATGAATAAGTACACAAGGTGCCACTGCAGAATAATTTTCTATAGCACTTAACTACAATTAAAGGCAAGGAAGTGGTATGACCAGGACTGATAAAGGAATCCTTCCTGACTGAGTAAAAAAGAAGACCCGCACCTGGCCACAACCTGTGAGGGTGAGACTAGCAAAGAAATTATCCCAATAGAATTTTGGATTTTGAGGGAGAAATTAAGGAAAAACACAACTTAATCCCTATTCACCCAAAGGGTTAGACAATTCCCAGGGCAAGGGGGAATTGCAGGTAAGATTTCTCACATGCATGCACTGATTTTTGCATGTTGTTCCCAGCCCTGTACAGATTCACACACATCATTTTAGGGAGCAGCAGCAGAACTTTCAGCATCCAAACTCCTCTGTATGTGGGAGTGAGGGGAGGTTCTCTGTAAACCCGACCACAGGATGAGGATGGGTGGCAGAAATGACTCCTTGCCCACAACAATATTTACTCAAGGATCATCCCTGCCCTTGATCAATATGTAACATTTATTTTCTTTCTTTCTTTCAAATATTTTTACCCCACCTTTCTCCTTAAAAATACCCAAGGTGGCTTACAACATTAAAAGGACAATATTTAAAAGCTAAAAACAGTAATATACAAATAATTTAAAATAATAATAAAAAATTAAGTGTCATATTAAAGTGGTAAATAAAACCAATACTAAAAACAGAGCACAACAATCCGTTTTGAAAAACTCCGCTGTGACAGCCAGTCACTAAAGAAAAGGCTGTCTGAAAAGCCTGTCTTTGCTTGTGGAAGGACAGCCTGGCTTCCCATGGGAGAGCATTTCAGAGTCTGAGAGAGGCAACAGAGAAGGCCCTCTCCCGTGTCTTCACCAAGCACGCTTGTGAGGATGGTGGGACTGATAAAAAGGCCTCTGCTGATGATCTTAATGCACAGGCAGGCTCACAGAGGGAGATGCAGTCTTTTAGATAACTTGGACTCAAGCTGTTTAGGACTTTATAGGTTAAAACCAGCACTTTGAATTGTGCTTGGAAACAGATCGGCAGAGAGATGGAAGACCCAAATGGGGGAAATAAACCCAAGGCAGAGAAGCCACACCTGGGCAAAAAAAAAAAAAAAAAACCTCACAATTTTTAAAGGCTCAATTATATAATTTTTGAATCGTTTATGACCCAAGTACCTTACTTATTAGCAGACTGTTGTGAAGGAGGTTTCTGACTCAGAAAAGTACGGATGTAAATATTCTCTTTTTTCCTTGGAGGGAAGAGAGGATAAGTCAATTCAGAAGTTTTCTTTCTGCTAGGCTACATGACAGTGGTTTTTATGCATTTCTCACATTTCAGTACTTTTTGAGTGCAAACTAAACGTCAGAGAAGCATTTTTGTGGAAAATTCAAGGTTCTTAATGCAAAGTGCAGGGTTTTGCACTGAAACAGGTTTGTTTGGTGTTTATTTATTGCTATTGCTGCTGAAGAAACATGATCGTAGAAGTGAAAAATCTTGCAGCAATTGATACATTTTTAGTGGAGTTTCTCAGTGTTTCAGGGTACTTATTTTTCCTTGAGGACAAAAAATGTCTCTGCATTTGATGCATCCTTACTGAAAAAGTGTACAGATATAACAAGGGACACATGTAAAGAAATAAAATAACCGTACCATCTAGCTTGCACCCTCATATAACATTTTCAAAAAATTGATCTTCTGGGCACAGCTGCAGACCAAAAGTTAGAGAAAAAAACTTATAAAAGTTGATCATTACTGATCATTACTCCCATCATTACAGATGAAAACTATTTATTTATTTATTTATTTATTTATTTATTTATTTATTTATTTATTTAGCCGCACCATTGCCAGTGGCTTCTGGGCGGCGTACAACATTAAAACTTAAAAACATTAAAAACATTTTAAGAGACAGTATAAAATAGCATATATTAAAATATTTCTTAAAACATTAAAATTAATTAATTAAAATGCTGGTTGGTAGGTTATTATGCTACAGAGAGAGAGATAGCATAATGTGTATTATCTATATAATATACACAATACAGTACAATAATACAATAGGACAATAATAATAATAATAATAATAATAATAATAATAATAATAATAATAATAATAATAATAATAATAATAATAATAATAATAATAATAATAATAATAATAATAATAATATGAGCACAGCAGATGGAACGCTGGGTGCAGCACTACTCTGAGTTATATTCCAGAGAGAATGTAGTAACTGAAGAGGCATTAAATAACATTGAGCGCCTGCCTGTCTTGGCAGAGTTGGACAGCAAACCAACTTTAGCAGAAATAAAAGCGGCCTTGGATTCCCTCACCTCCGGCAAGGCACATGGGAAGGATAACATCCCTGCTAAAGTGCTGCAGTGCTGTAAAGAGATCATCACCGCTGAGCTGTATGAAATCTTTTGTCTTTGCTGGAGGGAAGGTGGAGTACCACAGGACATGAAGGATGCAAACATTGTCACATTGTATAAGAACAGAGGAGACAGGCGACTGCAATAACTACTGTGCATCTCTCTTCTCAGCATTGTAGGTAAGCTGCTTGCCCGTGTTGTGCTGAAGAGACTCCAGGTGCTTGCAGACAGTGTCTATCCAGAATCACAGTGTGGATTTTGAGCTTATAGATGCACCACTGACATGATATTTTCCCTGAGACAGTGAGAGACATTTTGTCCTCTGCACCACCTTGACTCCTTAACATCATCATGAGGAAATGAAGGGCACTATAATTTTTGATGGCTCAACATCAGATCCCTCTGACATCCAAAGCGGAGTGAAACACGGCTGTGTCTTCGGGCCGACCCTGTTTGAGATCTTTTTTGCTGCTGTGCTGAAGCATGCCTTTGGAACTGCAGCAGAACATGTCTATCTCCGGACTAGATTACATGGAAAGCTCTTTAGTCTCTCTAGATTGAAAGCGAAGACCAAAGTTCAGCCAAAATGCATGCGGGACTTCCTCTTCGCTGATGATGCAGCTGTTGTTGCCCATTCTGAAGAGCTCCAACAACTTATGAATCATTTTAGCAAGGCCTGCCAAGACTTTGGATTAACAATCAGCCTGAAGAAAACACAAGTCATGGGCCAGGGCATGGATTCATTTCTCTCTATTACCATCTCCACACAAGAATTGGAGGTTGTTCATGATTTTGTGTACCTTGGCTCAACAATCTCTAACACTCTCTCCCTAGATGTCGAGCTGGATAAATGCATTGGCAAAGCAGCTACCATGTTCTCTAGACTTACAAAGAGAGTATGGCTTAATAAGAAGCTGGCGACATATACAAAGATCCAGGTCTATAGAGCCTTTGTCCTGAGTACACTCCTTTACTGTAATAAGTCCTGGACTCTTTGTGCACGGCAGTAGAGTAAGCTGAACACATTCCATATGCATTGTCTCCAACACATTTTTGGTATCACCTGGCAGGACAAAGTTCCAAATAGAGTAGTCCTAAAATGAGCTGGAATGTTTAGCATGTATACATTACTGAGACAGTAGCATCTACATTGGCTCAGGCATGTTGTGAGAATGGCTGATGGTCGGATTCCAAAAGATCTCCTGTATGGAGAATTAGTGCAAAATTAGTGCAAGATTAGTGGAAATCGCCCCAGAGGGAGACCGTAGGTGTGATACAAGGATATCTGCAAGCAGGATCTGAAGGCCTTAGGAAGGGAGCACAACAGATGGGAAACCTTGACATCTGAGCGTTGAGCCTGGAGGCAAGCGGTGCATCATGGCCCCTCACATTTTGAAGAGAAACTTGTTCAGCAGGCCGAGGCAAAGAGGCTGTCCCGAAACCAGCAAATTCAGGGAGTGGGCCAGGGGACAGATTGTATTTGTCTTCAGTGTGGCACTAGACGCTGTTCCAAGTCCTCCATACAGAGCATGTTACCATAGTCTCTCGAGACTGAAGGATGCCTAACCATCAATCGTCATTATTGTTAATTTTATTATTGTTTAATAATGATCAGTTTGGTCCATTCCTCTTATTGTGTGTAAGGGTTTATTTACCCTTAACTTTGTGCTTACATGTCACTCCCCCTTCCAATTTATTTTAAAGCCCTCTTGATGGAAGTTATTCATTCTGTGGCTAAACACGTTCTTCCCAGTCCTTGTTAGATGCAAGCCATCTCTTGCTAGCAGTCCTTCTTGCAGGAAGCTTAGCCCATGGTCCCAAAAACCAAATCCCTCTTGTCGAGATCATCTTCGTAGCCAGTCATTCACTGAAAGGATCTTCTTTTCTCTTTTGATTCCGAACACCGGTAGGATGTATGAAAAAAACTATCTGGGCCCCAAAGTCCTTGAGTTTCCTTCCGAGAGCTTCAAGGTCATACGTGATTTCTGAATAGCTCCTCTTGGCTGTGTTGTTTATTCCCACATGGACAAGAAGAAAAGCATATGTATATGTAGATTTTATGAGTGATGGCAATCCTTCCATCACATCCCTCATCTGTCCTCCAGGGGGACAGCATATGTGGTGAGTCGATGTATCCACCCAGCATATTTTGGTCTCAATTCCATGTAGTAGGGAGTCCCCTACTACAGCTATTCTCCTCTTCTTCTTTTTGTAGGGTATGGGTACAGTGACTGTATTCTGCTGCGCTTCAGCCATACTCATGTCCTCCTCTGGGATATCCTTTGCATGCTGTCCGACAGACTCTTCTTCAAGCAACTGAAAGCGGTTTTGTAGTTCCACCGGGAAAGAGTGTCCTCTCCTTCTTTTGCTCCTAACTGTGATTCTTTTACATGGTGGTTCCTTCACTATGTTTGTAGCCTCTACAGCATTTTCCTCCACTGCAATGTTTTCTTTTTCTTCCATCAGCAGTGCGCCCTCTGACAGCTGCTGCTGCTCACGAGTCCTATCAATGGAAGACTTCATCTTCCTTCCTTGTGTTTTTTTTTAATTTTTATCACATGTGGTGGATGTGCAAAGATGCCTAAAAATACTGGAGTTAAGTTAATCAGATGCTACAAGAGATATTAGAAACTTCAATACCGATGGTACCAGAATTATTTCTATTAAATATCCTGCCAGAGACCTTCGGGTAGTGTGGGCGGCATATAAGTTAAATAAAATAAATAAATAAATAAAATAAAATAAATATACTAGACTCTGAAAAATCATATTTAACTATTCAGATTATAATAGCAGTAAGAATAGTTTTTGCAGAACACTGGAAGGAACCTAGAACATCCCAAATAGATGAAATAATAGATAAAACACTTGAAACTGCAGAAATGAACATACTTTCAGACTGACTAGATGAAAAAAAAAGAAAAAAAGACCATCTGAAAATTTGGTCACAATTATATACATGGTTACAGTATAGATAGAATAATGAATTGATACATAGTTTTCTGTGTGGCTGCAGAAGAGACAGAATAAATTATGGATAAAGACTATCAGCTATATAATCAATAATTAGAATAACAAATATATCTGTCTGAATTTGATTTTTTTTCTCTCGCTCACTGTCTATATTTCTTTATGATATGTGGAACTATTTCTAGAAAAGAATGTATAGAATTACTATGAAAAATATTTATTTGTAATGTATTTGTAATGTATTTGTAATGTAATACACCCCCTCCAAGGGTACCCCATCCCAGCTGCCCCTTACCTTACCCTACCATTATAAGGAAGATCAAAAATAAAAATGTAATATATATGTGGAGGCTTCATCTTCCCATATAGCCTTGAGTGTGGCTACACGCTGCTTCAGGTTTCTGACTTTCTCTTCTAACAGTGCCAGAAGTTTACACTTGTTACATGTATATAGCATTTTACACTCGGGAACGAAGACAAAAATAGCACAAACTTTGCAAGTAACCACAACTGAATTGTTTCCACCCTCAATAATCCCTTCTAGCTTTTTTACTTTCATCTGTTTGTTTAGGATACCTGTCTCTCTTGTTTTGTTAGTTTAAATGTAGTTGTACATATACGCAAAGTAATAAAAAAATTATTAGGGGCCTCCCCCTTGGCCTCCCATTATTCATAAAATGATGCCCATTCTAATATATTTTTGTGCCAATCTAGGATATTCTTATTTTCTCAGGTTCTTTAGATATCATCGTAACATGATTTTTAAAATATCAGCCTCCATCAATAATGGTGCCTGGTGGTGGGGTGGAGTGGGGAATAAGTTATTTTATTTATTTATAAACCTGCTGCAACTGGAGATCAAACAAGTTTCAAAATAATTAAATAGTTAGAACAATATGGATGTCAATATGGATGCCCTTTGGTCTCAGAACAAAATAGACACAATGGATTGCTGTCATTAGAAGTGGACAATTCTTAAGGGCCAATAGCTTGTGAGTATCACTACAGGAACTTTTCTTAACTCTTGGTGTTTTTCAAATTAGCTTTCTGTGTTTTGTGATATTTCTTTAGGACTTAAAACAAGGATTTCCTTTAAAGTCAGATTTTTTTTTAAAAAAAGCTATTTAAATTATGTTTCAGCACTAATGAGGGGTTATCTATAACAATTCTTTCTGCCCCTTGTGTTCTGAAGTGCTGTCAAGTCACTTCAAACTTAGACTCTGTAAATTGATAACCTCCAAAAACTTGTCATTAACAGCCTGCTCAGGTCTTGCAAACTGAGAGTCACTCCATCCTACATTTGGTCTTCTGCTTTTCAAGCTGCGTCCCACTCTTCCTAGTGTTATTTTCTTTACCACTGAGTCTTATTTTATCACGATATGTCCAAAGTATGAGAGCCTCGGTTTAGTTATTTCAGCTTTTAATGAAAGTTCAGGCTTTATTTGATCTAGAGCCCATTTATTTGTCTTTTTTAATGACAGATTTTAGAGGCAGGAACTAATGAAAGCAGGGAGCTTATTTTAAAACTAACTATGATAAGATTGTACAGCATGACTTCTATATTGACTTCAGGGACTTTATCATTTTAACAAATTTCGTTGGGATTACTGCAGTGTAATGCTATAGAATCATACCTCATGTACAAGATTCTACATACTCCATGAAAATGAATTATTTGCCCTAGGTAGCTTTAACCCAATTTTTGTTAATCTTATTCTGGATATTTAAAAAACTTGGTGATTTTATTTCTGAGTCTTTTATGACTCTGCTATCTTTCTCTAATCTATGACTGGCCATTTGTTTGTTGTCCGTTTGTCTGTCTCTCTCTCTGTCCATTCTGTCCATCTTTGATATAAGCCACGACCCTGAGTGGCTTACATCAAAGCAACACCTGTTCATTCTCTTTAACATAAATGGACATAGGAACTTTATGATAATCCTTTCTTGTTACTTTCTGCTTTTTTCCCCTTAGTTCTTGATAATACTGTGTTTTCTTGTGCGCTTTGCAAATTAAGCGTAACTTTTAATGTTCCTCTCCTTGTTTTATTCTCTAATAGTATTCTATTTTGCAATTTATCCCATCCTACATCTTTAATAATGAGATAGTGATGGGACAGCTTAATATAGGATTATAATGACCTGAAAATAACCCCATAAGAAGTAATATTTGGTGAATGTAATGTAGTGGATAAAGTGTTGGGCTAGAACACTAGAGATCTGGGTTCAAAACCCTGCTTAGCCATGGAAGTTCACCAGGAGATGGCAATGGTAAACTATTCCTTGACTATTTCACATACCTTGAAAGTCCTATGAATGATGCCATAAGTCAGAAGTGACAGTAGTACATGACAGACAACAGTAGAACCATTTCCTTTTTTAGAGTGAAATGCTGCAACTTATGATTGTTTCAGACACCTCAAAAGAAGGTGATATTGTCTGTATGTGTAAAAGTAGGTACTTCAAGGAGGTCAAAATGACTTAACATGGCTACATTCCTCTCTAGAAGCAGATCATGGCAACTAAAGTGATTTCGTAATTTCCAAATCTTTTGCTCCAAAATAATGTACAGTATTCATATTTTATTCTAGTCAGCACGTAAGTAGGGTCCTGCTAGATCCGACCAAAGGTCCATCTAGTCCAGAACTGTTGTTCTGTTTTTGCAGGGGCCAACTAGGCATTTGTGCAGCTCACAATCAACAATATAGGCGACATCTTTTACCCATTGCTAACTCCTTAGATAATACTTCACAGCATATAATATTTTAAGCACACACCTCCATATAATCAGTTTATTCATACTCTATGTGTCTTATTGAAATGGTTAGCAATCTATAAGAATTCTGTTCTCTTATTGCCATGATCACTAAATTGATGTCAGATTCTTCCTTACACAACCTGATTAAAACCTTTGTAGGTGCTAGAAATAATGTCTACCCAGTCGTCTCTGTCTATAACTAAAAGAGATGAAACCGTTTTATTTGCAAAACACATGCTGATTCCTCCTCTACAAACCTTGTTCTTTTATATGTTTAAAAGCAAAGCAAAATGTGCTGTTTATTTACCGCCCATTAATGCTTAAAACACTATCTGGGCAGTTTAGAATTTAATTATGCAGGCTACACGTTGTTCTCCCCTGTCAGCTGAGTATTCAGTTTACCAACCTTGGAAGGATGGAAGGTTGAGTCAACCTCAAGTGAGCTTCATGAGTCCAGGATTGAACTCAGATCATGAGTGGAGTCTTCACTGCAGCCCTGCAGTTTAACCAGTGCACCATTAGGCTCCTAATAATTCTGACTTCAATTGAGCTGGGACAAATGTTTAACCAACATATCTATACTTTCTTTGCTTCCCATGGATAACTTTGAAAGATTGATACTATGCTAACTTTCAACTCATTTTTTTTGTTAAAAGTGAAAGTTGTACCACTTCCTAATTGGATTTCTCCCACTCTCTTTGTTTATCCAAGACACATTGAACACATACAAACAATAGTTTATGATGGTTACAAAGAATCTGCCTATTACAAAAAGAAATATGCCAGGGTCAGAGAAGCAAAAACTGGCAAAATGTGTATCAATCCTTTGATGAATTTGACCCCCCATGTTTGCTTTTGCTTAGCCAAGCCTTATGTGGTGCAGTTACTTTAGTAAAACTGTATCATATGTGCTGACCCAGTTGGTTGAAGAATCTCTGTACTAGTGCCAGCATCAACCAGGAAAAACAGCACCTCATTAAATTTTTGGTGTGTGTTTTTGATGGTAGTAGACAGGAGCCTTATTTTGTCTTGGACAATAATTATATTGGATAAATAATTACATAAGAAGATCTTTTTTCATGTCTCCTATCTCTAATATTCTCTTTCCTCAAGACTTAAAATGAATAAGAAAGAAAGAAAGAAAGAAAGAAAGAAAGAAAGAAAGAAAGAAAGAAAGAAAGAAAGAAAGAAAGAAAGAAAGAAAGAAAGAAAGAAAAATTTTGGGCAGGCAGAATATGTGAGACTATCCAACTTGGAGGGACTGATATCTTAGGTTGCAGATTCTGCCAGAATCTTGAGGCTGATATCATACTGAAGCTTTGAGCTCCATTTGGTGCCTTTTACTTCTGTCTTGTTTCTATCTGTGCAGGGGATGTGAAAACTAGATTTGTCCTGCTTCCACAGCAGGGTTTTGGTTTATTTTGTTTTTCATAGCATTTTATTTCATGGCCCAACTCCAGAGGAGAGCGTATTGCAAAGATGGATTTGAATGTCAGATTTAACAAAATGACTTGTGTATGAGACAACCTTTAATGGTATAAAATTTAATAGCTGATTAATTAAGGGTACAGTGTAATTAGTATTATTATTATTAATAATAATATGTTAGCTAATACATGGAATATATTTTAGATAGTTGAGCTGAGTAAACCCCAAGAATAAAACACCAAGGCTTTCTTTAGGCTGATTATTTTTGTTAGTATCTTCCAAGTATTATGTTATCACTGACAGGTGGATCATATTTTGAAGAATAAATATCAACCAGTGGCAAAAATCTGGAGTCTTGAGAAGTTTCTCCCTTCTGGTTTAGAGAAGAAATGGGGGGAAATTCACAGTGGTTTCTTATTCTTCTTGAAACCAGCATTGACCTTCAGTCATATTGTTACAGCTGTGAGTACTGGAACAGAATTAAAAGGCCAAAGGTTTGAGCAGATGCAAGAATTCATGAGACTGCTTATCAAAAGAATGGAAAATAGCATATTACTATAGAGCAACACATAATCAAGCCAGATCAATAATAATATAGAATGTTCTTGTGAAATAATATTACTTGTCTTTTTTATTTGATTTATCTATGGCAGGTACAGCTTATTCCATTCTAGTGCCTAAATATCAAGCTCTTTCACTTTGAATTTTGTAATTATTAATAAAAAAACCAGTGTCCAAAAATTAAACCCAAACTTAAGAATAGGAAGGTATTTTACAATGGATATTTTAATATATCCAAAATGGAGAGTTGCAGAAGCTATTATGACATAGAAATGTCACTTTCTATTGAACATCAGTGAATATTGCATATATTTGTATTGTCCCTTAGTTCTAAATGATACTGAAAATGGTTGAATTAAAAAAAAACACCTGTATCTTTATCAATTTCAGTTCTCTTCCAACATGAAAGACTGTGTTGAAATCATTTTTAAATCCCAAGAATGCTCTCTAAGTTATCATATAGAAAAACAACTTTTTTCTTTAGCTACTAATAAGAGAAGATGCAAGCTATTTATACTGTGTTACATGGAGATCTCTCACGTAAAAAGCCCTGAAGAAATAACTAAACAACACGAATAGAATTTTGCTACCTACGCTAATGAATATTGACCTATTAGCCTCTTTCCAAAATGGGAACCATCACAACATATGGAAAAAGAGCCGTCTTTGCACAGATTCTTCAACATACTGCCTCATTATTAGAAACAATGTGTTGGATTCTGACTGGAGACAGAGACCATCTGTGGGATATTTTGTAGACATTTTGCATTTGATAAACACATATGGATGAGAACTAGTCCTATCGTATATATCTCTTGCTGTTTCATCAAATTGTTTTCTTCTTTTTATGTCTGATAGGTCAGCCCTGCCCATATTAGCTCAAAAGTAGGTCCACAGAATTCAGTGGGGTTTTGCTGCCAGCCTTAACTGGCTCTGTCCAATATACTAGTGGGAAAGTAGTTAGAATATTCTTTTAATGTCTCACATTTCAGGTGATGAAAAGAGAGTTGCTTAGATCACTAGGATAGTCACAAATATATTAAATATCTTGGGGTGTAATATCATATTGAACATCATTACTGTCTGCTTACTATACAAATCCTAGGAGGGCAAGGAAATGTTTGGTCCAAATTCAGATAGCCCTATTATATATATAGGTGTTTATTTTTCCTTCTCAATTATTTCATGGCCTTTCATATGGCTGTACTCTTAGTCTGTACATTGTTATGGAAATAATTTTACTGACTTGCTCATCATTCTGTGCTCTATCAATCTGCTTTGTTGTTCTTAGAATAAAGTTGAACAATAATTAATCAAAGCTCTTCCATCTTTAAAATAAATAAATAAATCTGAAGAATATTGCAAGCAATTGAAATAATTCTATATTGAATGAATATCTTATCTTTTTGTCAAAAAAATCTTAACCCATCAAAATGGGAATATGCCAGTTTCACTGGAACAGTGCTGTTCTTTCTTTCTTGGAGTCAGAGAAATAGCCACTAGCTTTTTCAACTTAAAGCAGACAGACATTTGCACTGCATACTACATGATCTATTGGTACTTAAGGTAACTATAGCATGTGAATTACTGCAAAAATGAAAACCTCAAATGGGTATAGGGGGGAAAAGCCATATAGATCAGGCTAGCAAACAAGCAAGCAGGGCAAGAACTGAGAGTGGATTTTTAGAAAGATTTGTGAGGAACAGAAGCAGAAGAGCATGGGATGGCTTTGAGAGGGATGTGTGTTATGTAAACATTTGGTGGAAAAACACGAAAGGGGAATAGGGGGAAAGTGCAGTGAAAGAGAGAAAGAGCTGTGTTGTAGGTGAAAGTTGGTATGTAAACCCTTGCATGTCTTGCCCAGGCACATGAGTAAGGATGTAACAAATACATATTTTCTCATCCTTTATGCCTACATACAAGGACAAAGAGTCTCAGATCTATTCTCTTTACCCCACAAGAGGGCGAGGTATGTTGTGGTGCTCTCAACAAGAAAAGAACCTTTTCAAAAACTATTCTTTAATGCAAACTTCACAAAATACTCCTGGTTACTGTTTTGTTGCATGGTCATCAGAGAGGAGGTGTTTGCCTCTTTTTTCAAACATACAACCAGTCTTGTGTTTCTTCAGAGGTGTGTGTGTGTATTTCTTCTCAAAGTAAAAAGTTTGTTTAAATTAGTTTGTATAAATTATGGCAACCTTGATGAGAAAAAATAGCAGTTTTACATGAACATGTCTCACTCTTACTGGGAGGTGACAAATGGCATTGGACTCATCAAGGTATCTCAGCTAGTTTTGACAGCTTGCATCAATAAGGATGAAACATTTAGGAAATTTTATTTCTCCTTTGTCTCATTTTAGACAACACTCCCATGGCTGATATTGCAGCTGATGTCAGGGAAGTTCTTGGTTGTACAGCACCTATCATGATCCTAGTTCTTTTAAAAAACAGATGGAGATAATGGATCTCAAAATGTACCCCAGTTCCCCCTTTTGGACAGGAACATTTAGAGTATGTGAATGAGCTCATAGAGAAAAATGGAGGATTAATGGTGTTGATTTAAAAGCAAACATTGATTAAAATTGCAGTAAAATGCTTTATTGCACTTGATTAATGATGTGGTAATTTTGGAAATGTAATTAAAATGTAAAAGTCACTTTTAGAGCAGAGTTGTGCATTCCTACTGTAAATGTAAAACAATTGTTAGAGGTATGTTCAAGTCCTACATCCGAGGTTCCTTCTCCTAGTCTTATTTTGCAAACTGCAAACTTCATAGGTGTGAGGATGAATTGCACTGTTAGGTCTTCTTGGGTATCATAGTGGCCATTTTCTTTTCTGGATTCCAAAGTCTCTTCAGAAGTTGAATTCAGTGGGAATTCACAGAAAAGAAATGAGTTGCCATCTTTTTCAGCAGAATAAGAGCATTTTAGTTATGGTAAATATAAATACTGTATCATAGAGATGGGATAAGCCTACTTGTTATGTTTCTTAATTAATTTGCTCTTATGTATTAATTATCATTTTATTAGTAATTAAATGGGGCCCTATGGTAGGGGTAGAAGGCTTCCCCCAAGCTATAGATAGGCTCATTACAGATTTCTCTCCCTCCCTCCCTCCCTCCCTCTCTCTCTCACACACACCCCATACAAACATATCTGTCTATAAATGAAATATCCTGATCTGCTTTAAAGGATTTTTTTCCTTAGCTAATTGCAGGCATATCACTACTGTTGCAAATCAAGAACATGACATTCAACAATGTGTTGAAACCATATCATTCACATTAGGTTCCCAATTAGGACTGGGGATTCACTTACTTCTGAGTAGGAAAAAGTACAGGTCTTAGCTACATGTTTAAAGCGTTGTATATACCTTGAGTCTGTCCCTGAAAACATCTCCCCGAGTGTTCTGGAATTTGCAGGCATTCTTGGCAGATACCATTCAATTCTTTAACAAGTAGGCCGGTATGGAAACTGTTCCCTAAAGGGGAAACACTGAAAAATCATTGTTCTTAGGTATCAATTTTCTACGCAAATGTAAACATACAGTGCCTGGTGGGGAAATAAGTATACATTTTTCAAATCTGCTTTGCAACCATTTGCATAAAAATATAAGCAAATGTCAGAACGCATTTAACAAGTGCTAATGCACCTCTTTAAAAAAAAAGGAAGGAAAGAACAGAGACTTCAGATTAGGTACCTTACAAAATGATATATATGTTTAAAAGAAAAGCCATCTTCAGCACCACTGATAAAGCATTGTGCTGCATTAACATTTCCTCCTCCAATCATACAGAAAGGAAAGGACTGCTTCACATTACTGTCATTCCTAAGGGGAAGAATGTGAGAGAACTAAGCACTTCAAAGTGTAAGTCTGAGAAGAGACAGCAAATTTTCCCTGACTGCAGCTGTATGAGGTTACCTGAGGACAGTGTCTGCTCTACTGTCTGATTCCTTTATAGTGTTTAACTAACTATAGATATATTTTATGGGGGAAATCTCCTGAGCAAATAAAAATATTGTCTTTCCATGTAGCTCTCTCTCAAGAATCACCTTCAGTAGCTATCCAGCAATGTCTTTTAGGTCTAATAATTCTATTTTTTTATTTCTTATTTTTTTTGCTGGGACAAAAAAATAATTTACCAGGAAGTTCTCTATTATTTTATTAATAAACCTCCTCTAAGACAAGAAATTTATTTATTTATTTATTTATTTATTTATTTACTTACTTACTTACTTACTTACTTACTTACTTACTTACTTACTTACTTACTTACTTACTTACTTACTTACTTACTTATTTACAAACGATATTTTTATCCTGCCTTTGCTTAAAAAGGACCCAGAGCGGCTTACATCATTTAAAAGACAATATTTAAAGGCTAAAAATAGTAAGTATAAAAATATTTTTTTAATTAAACAAATATATTAAAAATGGTAAATAAAACCAATACTAAAACATATTTAAAACAACAGAGCACAGCAATCCAATTTGAAAAACCCATTTCAGAAATCTAGTGAAAAGAAAAACTGCCTAAAGAGAAAGGTCTTCACCTGCTAGCAGAGAGATAGCCTTAGCTTCCCATGGAAGTGTGTTCCAGAGTCTGGGAGCAGCAACAGAGATGCCCCCCCCGTGTTCCCCACCAAGTTCATCTACGAGGGTGGTTGAACTGAGAGACACCTTTGCCGATGATCTTAACACCCAGGCAGGCTCATAGAGGGAAATGAAGTCTTTTAGATCAGTGGTCCCCAACTTTGGGCCTCCAGATGTTCTTGGACTTCAACTCCCAGAAATCCTGGCCAGCAGAGGTGGTGGTGAAGGTTTCTGGGAGTTGTAGTCCAAGAACATCTGGAGGCCCAAGGTTGGGGACCACTGTTTTAGATAGCTTGGACTGAAGCCATTTAGGGTTTTATAGGTTAAAACCAGCACCTTGAATTGTGCCTGGAAACGGATTGGCAGCCAGTGAGCTGTTGTAACAGGAGAGTTATATGTTCCTGGCAAAAGTCCCAGTTAGCAATCTGGCTGTGGTACTTTGGAACCTTTAGAGTTTCCAAACACTTTCAAAAAGGCAGCCCCATGTAAAGTGCATTATAGTAATTACACTGAGATATAACTAGGGCATGTTTTATTGGGATCAGATCAGACCTCTCAAGAGACAGGCACAGTTGGCATACTAATTTTAACTGCAGAGTCACTCCTAGCCACCCCGAATACATATAAAGCCCTAAATGGTTTAGGCCCTCGATACCTGGCAGAACGCCTACTTCCGCCTAGTTCTTCCTGTATCATCTGTTCCAGTCAGGTCAGGCAGCTGATGGGCCCAACGCCAAGAGAGGTCCGAAGAGATAAAACTAAAAATCGGGCCTTTTCGGCAGTGGCCCCTCACCTCTGGAATAACTTACCTGCAGAGATCCACCTGCCTCCCCCACTGAGGGCCTTCAAGACCAACCTGAAGACATGGCTATACCAGCAGGCCTTCCTTGCCACTGCCAGGCTGGTGATAACTTAATGGGCTACTGAAATAATAAATGGGTCTCTTCTTGAGGAACCACTCATTAAGCCCATTAGAAAGAAACTGAGTTTGGTGGCGGACAATATTGGCCTGTGATTAATTCAGATTTTACCTTTAGTTTATTTTTTCATGTTTTATGTAAACCGCCCAGAGTAGACACATTCTAGATGGGTGGTATATACATTAAATCAATCAATCAATCAATCAATCAATCAATCAATCAATCAATCAATCAATCAATCAATCAATCAATCAATCAATACCTCATCCCCATCTTTCAGTGTGAAGGATACAGCATGAACTTTGTTCCTTCCATAAATGGCAAGAGTCCTTCTGTCAACTCTGAATTGTATCAAAAGGTACCAAAAGAATTCATACAATAGCTTAGACTGTTAATGTGCTCGTTTTGTCCAGAAATACTTTATTCTATTCCCAACATACTTTCAGAATTGTATTCCTTTTTCAAATAAACCACTGAAAATTACTTTTTGTCTGGAGCAGGTCTGAGCAGCCCCCTGAAGAGGATTTTTAGATACTGTATTTGTTTTCAATCAAGCATGTCAGATACTTTTTGCCTTGTAACGGCCAACATGAAGATTATTTGGGGCAGCTAACATAAAATCTTCCATAGTTCATGTTGAGAGTTACTATACTGACATAGCCGTGGCAATGCCTCTACTTCTCCGCACTTGCAAACAACTGGGTCAGTGTGAAAGACCCATTTTGTTAGGTGCACCTCGGTTCTTCCACCTGCACTCTGTAGCCTATTAGGTTATATCCAAGTAACCCAGTTCTCCCTGTGAATGAGGTTTTTGACAATTTCAAGAGATGGGTAGTTCTTTCCTTCCACATTTTAGTCTGGCATTCTCTGGTCTTTCTCCAGGATTCACAGCTGTTATAAATTCTTCGCCCTTAATTTTAGTTTAGAAAGTGCAGTACAGTATCCCAAAATTCACTGTGGAAAACGTCTTCCTGAAATGTGAATGTGAACACATATGGGCACTCCCTGCAGAGATCCATCTGCAGAGATCCACCTGCCACGAATGACTGTGCCTTGTTGGCTTATCACACCACTTTGGAAGTGCCATTGGATGAATGACCGCAGAATATGACCCAGCATTTCCTTACACTTAATGAAATCAGCTTTCCTAAAACCCAAAGTGCTTGTTATACTAATATCAGCTTTCCCTATTCCCAGTATATCGAAGTCCAAGTGGTCACTTCCACTTCAATCCCCCTATTTATACATTGTTGATCAGTTAGTTAAGTCCAGACCTAGAACAGCTGGTCCTTTTGTTGCCTCTTCCAAAAAAAACTGTCAACAAGGCAACTGAGAAAGTAGATCTTAGAAATTCCACAAAATTGGTCTTACAACAAGAAGTTTTCTACTCCCATAATAACCATGTCTCTAATTTTTTTTATAATAATGATCTAGAAGGATTTAGGAGCTATCTAGCAGAGCCTCCACCATTATGTCACTGATTCCCTCTCTCTCTCTCTTTTACCAAAATGCTATCCCGCGGCATGTCATGCTCCAAACGGCATGTCATGCTCCAAATCATGGATCTCTTCACAGATGTATGCCTCCTTCACATACAGTGCAACTCTTCTTGTTTTCCTTTATCATGTTTTCCTTTGAACAAGCTAGACCTTTCAATTACTGCATTCTAGTAATGAGTCTCATCCTACCAGGTTTCAGTAATGCCCATTGTTACGGTAGCGGTGACATCATCTGCCCGTCATAGCTGTGGCTGTATGTCATCTACCAGTAGCGTGACGGGAGGTGGGACTTAAGAGGGTGGAGCTAAGGTATTTAAGGGGGAGTGAATGAGGTGTGAGTCAGATAGGGTTTGAGATAGGGACTTGGTAGGGTCTGGTTAGGGACTTAGGGAGTTAGGGCTTGTACATGTTGTGTAGTACTGTGCTATATATATAGAGAGAGAGAGTGAAGGTCTGAGAGAGAGTATGTGTGTGAGTACTTTATTATACTGATTGCCTTTTATTTTAATTATTATAGTGATTTACCATTCCTTTTGTTATTTTCAATAAACATAAGTTATTATTTTAAAAATCATACTTTTGTCTGAAGAGTTTTATGAGGGAATGGTTGGTGGCAGGGTGAATAAAGTGAGGGTGTGAGAGTGACGTGGCAGCTCCTTTGTGACGTGAGAGGAGGCTGTCACACCCATTAATTAATATTTTTCTTCCTGTGCTGAGAATACTTAGTGCAGCATTTCTTTGTGCATTGGCATACTGTAGAGATGTAAAAACATGGATATTTCTCTCCATTTGCTTCACTTTTATCTTGTTATCCCCATTGGCAGGTCTCTGTATCTCCCTTCCAGTTTATGATATATCATTGACACTCTTTGCCCCAATAATTTTTCTTTAGTACACTAATTCGTTAATGTGATAATAAACCACTTAAAGAAGTATGACCAATGATGGGCACTGCTCTAGATAATTGAGCTCCATTGGAATATTCATAGAGAGCCATTAGATAGTCATAATATCATCCCATTGGCAAATCCCAGATAGGTGCACTTTTCTAGCCAAAGTGGCTTCTGCAGATCATTTTTGCACTAATGTAACACTGTCATACTCAAGCTTCCATGCACATGTAAGTTAATCTAATTATAATGTGTGGAATGGGCCTTAAGTGTAAAAAGATTCTGATTTTTCTGTACTGTCCTTACTTTTAAAAACTGGCTTTCTGATAAACTGTTCTTAATTTTCTGTATTATTTTGCTCTATCTGTGCTAAACTGGGTTCATTAAAACTGACAGTGTCAATTGGAAAACTATAGTATCACTACAGTAGTTCCCAGGAGCACTATAACATGCTTCCTATGCCAGTAAGCACAACTTTTCCTTCTCTGAGAAGCTTTCTGACTACTGTTGAGCCATTTCTATTTAGCTGTGTGTTGTAAGTTCAATGTCTTCTTCACATGTATAATATATTTAGAAACCATCAGTGTTTAAGTTATTTGGATTGAGAGGGGCAAAAAGAGACATCTTTTTGCAGTGTTCAGAATAAACAAGTAGCAAGATCATGAAGAGCCTCGAAAATTAAAAGTTTGTGGGAAACTTGCTGTGCCTTGTGGTAAGTGGGACCTATTTCATAAAATGGTGATGGCTGGAACTAATATGAAGTACAGTTTGTTCTGTGGCTTTTGGCCCATCTGCAAATGACTGGAAGAGACACAAGGATACCAGACAAAAGCATAATTGTGATATAATGGAAATATGAATCAGCCATTCGGACACTCCAGCTGGAAAAAACAGGCAAAGTCTGGGAATATTTCTGGGGTGGCATTATAATTCCTTATTGACTGAAAAAATGTGAATTTCTGACACTAAGACCCAAACTTAGGATGTTTAGAATGCCACATTTTCCCACTCTAGTATGGTAAACTCATTCATATAATATAATAATAGTAGCAGAATATATTATAATAATAGTGATAGAATATATGCCATATGGATATGACTCAAATAACAACAGCATAATAACCATATTTAGGCATTGCAAAAATGAATAGCTGAAATGTATGTGGAGGGCAGCGTGCTAGTTTCAGCCACTCTTCTTTCATACTTCTGGCTGTTTTCTTCATTTGATAATCTGAACAGAGGAGCTTCTATGTGTGGGAGTTCTTGTTGTTCACAGTGCCACACCATCAGTGTTATGAATCATATGGACACTTTCCATGCTTAGAGCACGCTCTACTCCTAAGGCTGTTACTCTCTTTGTGTAAAAGGTTTAGGCTACTTATTTTCAATGCATATAAGGGCATACAGAAGTTACAGATGATATTTTACCCTGTGTTTCATGGTAGTAGAAATGGAGGTGAGGATGTAAATAAAGAAGTAAGTTAAAGTGAAAGACCTTGTGACTGTAAGCAATGCTGTATATCGTCATGAGATTTTCTTCAGAACATATAGGAACAAATAGTTTTTAACATGTTCATTCATTTTGCTTGTCATTTGCAATTTCTGTGGAAAGATATGCATAAATAATCCACAGAAAAATAATATAGCACTTGGTAGAGAAGTGTACCTCTAGACCTCATGGGCATTTTGTGCTGCTTTTGTTAACTTCAAGTCAGCATTTGACAACATCCTCTGGGGCAGGTTATGGGCCATACTTAAAGCTTCCTCTGTAGACCAGAGACTACTTGCACTAATTCCTACGCTACACACACACAAAAAACATCTTAGAGTAAGGTTCAACTCACAGGATATTTATCTCACAGG
Organism: Pogona vitticeps; assembly: GCF_051106095.1. Classification (NCBI taxonomy): domain Eukaryota; kingdom Metazoa; phylum Chordata; class Lepidosauria; order Squamata; family Agamidae; genus Pogona; species Pogona vitticeps. The sequence continues at coordinate 232,457,046 of NC_135785.1, read as the reverse complement.
GTACCCATCAGGAGGAGTATGAAACAGGGATATATTCTAGCTCTCTATTATTTATTTATTTTATATCAATTCTATAGCTCAAGCCTTAACAAACCCTGATTTTTACTCGCTCAAACTCCTAAATAGACCAATCCCTGCTCTACTGTATGCAGATGATACAGTAATGTTATCCTTTACTAAAGCAAAGTTTACGAGAGTTCTTTGGCCTTTTACAGAATACTGCTCTGAAAAGCACCTTGTAATAAACTACCAAAAGACAAACATTCTGGATTTCACCAAATTTGACAAGCACAAGTGGTCAGCGTGATATCAAAAAAGTCAAGCAAGACCTATATATATTTAGGTATAGTTTTTCAAACAACTGGGCTCTGGAGAGCTCATTATCACCCATGTCACTGAAAATACTCAAAGAACTACCACTGACACCTTGACATTTTTCTTCTCAAAAGGAAGTTCCTATATATAATCTCAACTAAAAGTCTTAGGCAAAGTACTGATCCATTGTCTGTATGGTTCAGGCTTATGCATACATAAATACCTCCACCCCCTTGAGGCACTACAGTCTGAATTCCTGCAAACTGTTTTTGGTGTACCACACTGTCTCTAATGCTCTACTCAGATTGGAAACTGGAATGGTTTGGCTTGAAACAAGTGGTTGACTTCAAATAATCAATCCTTATCTGAAATTAAATCTTAATCCTACCAGGTTAGCATCTCTGATTTTCAGAGATAACCATTTCTCAGGCTGGGCAAGAAGAGGAGCTGAGAAATTGTTGTTCTTTAGATCATCCCCTCCAGCCCTATTACATTTGGGATTTATGAGATAGCCCTCAAACTCAACAGCATGAGTCCCACGTTACTCAGTGGCTGGGAATCACAGCAAGATCTTTACCCCTGCAGATTATCTTTACAATTTAGAATTTGTAAGACACTGGAGAGCTTCAGCCTTTTTAGAGGGAAGATGTGCATATATCCCTTACGACTAACTTTTTTGCCCCATGGATCTGGTGGAAACTGGAACATGTCTTATTGTATTGAGCATTTTATATGAATTTACACAGTCTGCTTATTTTCCCAATTTAAAAAAATATCCAAGTGGACCTGACAAATGTTACATTTCTTTTCTCGTCTCTGATTCCTTAAGTGACATGTGGCTCATACTATAAGAAAAGAGATGACTAAATCACTGCAGCAACTAGATTAGGAACTTCCACAGAACTTTAATCGGAATTTCAGTTTGCTTGAAGACTAGGCCTATGGTTGTAAATATTATATGCTTAGTTATTGTATTTAAGTCTTGCATATCTAACATGGCTGACCTATGGGCATAATAATAAAGTTAATAAAGTTAAGATATGCATAAATATATAGAAAATACATAACAGGAGTATCAGTAAATACATGATGTCAGTATCTCCATTTATTTGTTTTTAGAAAAGATAGAAACATAGTGTGGTGCTTCCTTTACAACAGAAAGTTGAAATCCTACAAAAATTACTAGGGACTAAGACCTGCTGAATATAGTGGGATTTATATGATAAGATTATGCTGTGTCTCACCCATACAAAAGAAAATGAAAGAGAGCATGCAAATGAGGTGAAATAATGTTAATTCAGCAAGAAAAGAAACAGGATAATGTAGATTATAAAGATGTAATGTCTGTAATTTCAAATATTTTGAATTGAGTTTTATTATCCAGTCATAGGACTGGAAATTCAAAGATAAATATATATATATATATATATGATATACAGAATAAGTAAATTGTTAGAACATATCAGCAGTATAAAACTTGAGACATAGATCTCCATATTTTAAATATGTGAATTTGAAATGGCCATATTTTCATAAGAACCACTGGAAAGCTCAGCAATTTAGGTATCTGGCTGTGGAGTTAGAGGCTGAGAGTTCGATTCCCCACTGTGCTTCCTTGAGAAGGCCTGGACTTGATAATCTATACGGTCCCTTCTAGTTCTACAATTCTAAGAGTATTGTTTTACTTCATGTCAGAAAATGAATGGGTTTCAACCAGTTATTAAAGATGTGAAGATGAAGAAATGGGTGAGGAAGGGATTTCAGGCTTACTAGACCCACATATTTTCGGACTGAATATCTGTATTTGCTAAATTTAAATACAAGAAAAACTAAAAACAAATAGGGTTAAAGCTAGAAGTCTTTAACAAATTAAACTATTTCCTAAAATAGTATAGATTATGGGTGATTCTCTTGATAGAAAAAAAATTATCTGTCCTATGATTCCATGTTTTTGGATGTTTTGTACTTTAGCTAGCAGAATCTGAAAAGATTTGCATCCCTTTTATAATTAATTCACTAAAACATTTTTGTTCCTCCTCTACTAATTTGCATTTCCCTGTCTAGCTATCTATACACAGCTAATTCGGTGATGAGGTAAACTATCACTTGCAAAAGCTTATGTATCATTTAGACACGGGACTTTTAGAATTCTAGTTCTAGAGATCACTTAGAAATCCCCCCAGGTAGATTTTTGGGACTGGAAGAGGAGAAACTGAAAGGCAAAAGAGATGTATTTTAACTATCAATGTCTGCTTCATTCCATGTGCTTCAGCTAGGAAAGAGAGAGAAATGCCCTCTTAGTCTCACTGCTTCCTGTGAGTCACCCTCCATGTTGTGTGGGAAGGGGTGCTCACTCATAGAATTTAATGAATCAAATAGCTTCCTAAGTAATATTTTCTCTCTGGGGCAAATATACCGTACTATTGGCTAGAGTCTACTGGTTAGTTACATCAGCATAAGTACAATGGCATAAATTGCAGTGGTGAATTGCTGGTGGTTAAGAAGTTGCTGCCTGCCAATTCACAGGACTGGTCCATGATGAAAGGCATCAGAAGCATCTTTTAAGTAGCAGCAATTCACTGCTGCAGTTTACATTATTACCCTTATGCCAAGGTAACTGACCAATAGGAATTGAGCACTGGTGTTTCCAGACCAAAAATATATTTTCCCTTTGTTGAATAAAAATTAAATTGTGGTTAGCATTTTATACTCTCAGTAGTCAGGATGATCACTGGCTCTTAATTTTTTCTGTCCGTTTCATTTGATGGTGTTGCTTTTGTCAACTGCAGCAGCTGCTCTACGTAAATGCATTTTTATTTTTCACAAAATGCTTTGTTTCTTTGGGTTGTTTTGTGGCCTTGTGAACAGCAAACATGCTGTTAGATTTATAGGAATCTTATGTCTTAAAAGTGTGCTGTTGATTAAACTGTTGCAGAATAGCTTGTCTGATAACAAGTTATTTAAGTTGCCATCTCTTCTTAGGCAGTCTCAGGCAGACTGATGGAAACCTGCTTCATGCTGTAATTAGTGATACTTGAGGCTTTTATTGTTTTTGTTTTTGAATTGGCTACCTAATGCATTGCCAGTATAACCAATATGTCATGGGACTTTTATTCCTGCCTGTTCTTTATTTTGCACATAAAGTCTAAGTGTAGGAGTCTGTATACTTGGCATTGTAGATATATGTTGATCTTTCTAACCAGAATTTTCTGCTGGTTTTCTTATTCTGTTCAATTCTTGTGCCAAATAAGATGGTATTTGATTTTTTATAAAATTGTTCTGGACTTAGACTATTTAATTAAAATATCTGAGGGAGTGAAAAGCTGCAGTTGGTGTAGAGATACTTAACAATGTAGATGCAAAGTGCAGAAAAATTATGATATTTTTATTATTAGAACTAGCAGATAGCTTTTGATTTTACTTTTCGTTTAACAGAGCATCTTATAGGTAATGTTAGGCTACCTTCTCAGTGTCGTTTAACTTCTTTATTTAAATTGCTTTATGTGGTCTAAACACAGATCCTCAGCTGGTGTCAATCAGCACAACTTCAGCTGAAGTCAATGGAGTGATGCCAGTTTATATAAGAAAAGGATCTGAGCTAAGCTCTTTATTATGAATTACTAGAACGGACTGTACTCTGCGCTGGGCATTTGTGTGCTGGGAGTTCAAAGTACATAGGAATGCATGAAACATTTTCCTCATTTTCATTGCCAGGCTGCAAGAACTAAAAGATGTTGCTCATAAAATTCAAGCTACAAATGGGTGCCTGTTTTTTAAAGATTTAGACTTACTCTAGATTTGTATTCTTTTGTATTTATGATTAATTAAGATTACATTTGTGTGTGTGTTTAAACAACCTATAATTGGCTTACTTTATGATCCTGGGTGCTGCCTACAACATATTCTCAAGGGTAGTTACTCACCCTCTGCTCCAGTCCAGAACTTGGAACCTGAGAGAGGGAGAAAGTAATGGAGATCACCATGCCATCACCTTGATTGTGGCAGGCCGCTGTCTTCCTTTGCACTCCAGGGCCAGCAGTTCATAAGGCAAGTGTTGGATAAATAATTCTGGGCACAGCATACCGATAATTCTGCTTTTTCTCAACATACTGGCATCACTGCATATATGAACAGAAGACAGTTTGCTACTTATTTGCAATAGCAAACAACCGGAAAACAGGTGAGTAATGAATTTGTTTGTTCACAGAACCACAGTGAAGGGATACGTATTATTTTGTTTAGGAGTTTTTACAAAACTGTACTTAATAAACCCTTTAAAATAGTGTTGATTTGTGCATTAATTGATCACATTAGCTAATTCTATTAGAACATTATTAGAACTCTGTTAGTTCTGGGATTCACTTGATTTTGTAGTGTTGACAATGCTTTTTCTGAGACAGATGAAGACTATAGCACAGTATGTTACAATAGAAAAGAAAGTCCTAATTGATATTATAGTTAAAGAAAAGACTGTAGGCTCTCTACTTTCTGTGACTTTCAACAAGCTTTTGAGAAGTACCAGACTATATTATCCAGGCATCTTCATTATATTGATAATGAACTAAATATTTTTAAAGAGTGAATCTTTTACTGAACATATGAGTGGCTATGGAAAGTAATATAGATGATCTCTTTAAGAGAGAAAAATAATTTGATCAGCACGTCTCAATCACGGCCCCCACAATCTTTCTGGGTTAGCTTATAGTTTTGCTTCATTCCTCCAGTGGACTAACATATGGGCTAGGAACACAGTGATTTCAGCTTCTTCTGCCTTCGAGGAAAACACACACACGCTTTTCTGTAGATGCCTGGGAGTTAATCTTTTCTCCAAACAGTCTTATCTAGAGGATTCGTCTATGGCCTTCATTTTTAAACCATCATCATCATCATCACATACACAACACTGTGTTTTTCCTTTTCTTGGAAATTGTTGAGAATCCTACCTAAATATTTTTTACAATTTTTTATTTATTTTAAACATTTTTACGTCACTTTTCTCCTTAAAAGGACCCAAGGCAGCTTACATCATTAAAATACAATAAAAGGCAACAACAGTGAGCACACAAATGTTGATGGAAGAGATGTGGAGAGAACTTCCTAAATATCATTAGTTAGATTTTATGAAGAATATCCTGAATCTTAGACTGAATTGATTGATGTTACCTACGAATTTCCAGAGTCTCTGGGGATTGCGTAGGAGTTTTTTTTTGGGGGGGGGGAGGGAGGGGTTATTTGGAAGTAACTGATTACCATTATTACTTGTAATTAGTTCCTTTTATCAATAATAAATAAGTAACGACATTCATCTTAATAAGGAGTTACCTCTGTCCTTTCTCAGTGTAATTGTGGCTTTTAGTTACTTTGATAGTTGTAGAGGCTACTTTTAAAAAACACTATTTGGAGCCAAAATAAGCTGCCTCTCTAACATTCAACAGGAAAAGCACACTACCAGAAAGTGTCTGAAGACACAATTCCCCATTTTAAAAAGATTTTTTCAGGGACTCTGAGGGCCTAAGGACTGTGGAAAAAAAAACTTGGAGGGCCACTGAGAGCCCTGTGGCAGCACAATTCCTAGCCTATGCGCTATTGGTACCATATAATCAACATTAACATTTACACAGCTAATAGCCGTATCTTCTAAATATTTGGTTAACTCCATTATAAAACCATCTTGAGGACTCCAGCTTTTTAAAAAAGCAATAATTTAATAAACATTTACCACATAATTTAAAAAATAATAAATAAGCAACATCAGCTGGCTGAATAGCTCAATGAGTTGGGTATCTAGCTGTGGAGCCAAAGGTTGGGAGTTTGATTTTCCATTGTGCTTTCCAGGAGAAGAGCCAGCCTGCATAGCCTTAGGCAAGGTGCACAGTCTGAGAGCACTGCTACAAAAAGGGATAGTGATTTCTGAGTACTGTATATCTAGAAAATCTTGGAAACGGATGATGTAAGTCAGAATTGATTTCATGACATGTAATTATTATTGTTAGTAGCAATAATATCAGATTTCAATACGTGTTCAAAGGAATTAAATGTCTTTAGTTATGGGCCAAAACCTATTGACAAATATTCCAAAATCCATATTTCTTGATACCTTTATTAGGCTACAAAAGTATAAAAGTCCATGCAGTAGTTCAAGACCTTACAATTTCTTCATGAGGTATGACATTGCAGAAGCTGACAGGAGGGCGTGTGCAACAGCTGGGTGTTAAAATCACCAATACTTGTATTAAGTAGCAGTGCACAAAAGCACCAATAGTTTTACTAACTAGCTATGTTGCAAATCTGAAACAGTTTTAAAATGATGATGTTCACAATCCTGTTTCTTTCTCCAACACTATTTTGTTTCTGATTTCTGCTTCACAACTTTATTTCTCATTGCATGTCTTTGGTTCAGTTACAACTGGCCTACATTTTTGGTCTGACCCAGGCTCAGGTTTCAAAATACAGCCAAGAAATATCAAGGGTTGGCGGCCCCATGATTTCACGAAGCCTCACTTTAACATCACTGGTTATCACATCAGTCTTTTTTGATCTCAAACTTTTGGATTTTCAATAACTTCTGATTATACCTACTGTAAGTAGACGTCTACAGAAGTCTTATTCCCCACACTTCTACATTACCTTACTCTTGTCTGAGCCTGCTAGGTAGATCACAGTGTACAAAAGTGTGCATGTATGCATTAATAGCCATGTGGATTGTATATGAAGTTGTAATTCAGTTGTTAGAATAAGCCAATATCAGTGCCCTTGAATTGAAATCTGTTTTCCCACTGCAACCAAAACCTCTCTAAACTATATCCAGAGGGGTTGATGTCGGCTTTTTGGGCTGTTTGGACGCATTCTGGAGGTTTCTCTTCCTAAAGTTTCGCCAGTCTCTATGGCTGGCATCTTCAGAGGACAGGAGTTAGAACACAGACAGAGAACACAAGAGTTCTAACTCCTGTCCTCTGAAGATGCCAGCCACAGAGACTGGTGAAACTTTAGGAAGAAAAACCTCCAGAACACGGCCAAACAGCCAAAAAAACCTAAATCAACCATCAGATCCCGGCCCTGAAAGCCTTCGAGAATATATCCAGAATCTTTTCAAAAGACATTGATGTGCCTACCCATGTCTTAATTGCCATCTCTTGATAACCAGCCTTTCCATTCCATCTCTAGTGCTTGAAAATTCTTCTTATCAGCTGTTACTAAACCATAATTGCAGAAAGCCACTATGCTGATTTTTTTTAAAAAAATGATGTTCCAGTAAATGAATGGCAGTCGTCATCATTTATATTTATACTTAAGTAAATTGCTCTTTTACAAAATTGTGTAACTTGTTATAGTGTTGACTAGCTGCAGTGTTTTTTTATATATATAATCTGAAAAGTTGATAGGCAAAGAGGCAAACATTACTGATATGTGAACTCCACAATCTGTTAGAAAGCTTTTTGAGTGACTCTTAACATGGAAACTTTTACAGCTTGGAAAATATTTGTTAATTATATCCGCTACCACTTTCATCATTATATAGAAAAAATATATTAATTATGTGAAATGAAAGAAAATTTAAAACCTAGAGAAATGGCTCTTCAAATTATTTTAGCTGCCATTTGTGATTTAAAGAAGGGAGATGATGCCTATAACTATTTCTTGACATGTGAGAGATTTAATCTGAACACAGTACATTTTATAAGAGAGATGGAATTAGTTTAAGAGAGCATTGCTTCCCAAGGCCTACACTGTATCTTTCCCATTGTTACCTCTGATTAAACATGGTTTGTGGGGTTGTGTCACTGTAAAGTCTTGTTTACCAGAGATAGATGTGGGCTGAGTACACATCACAGACAGCAATTTCTCTTTCAAGACAGTCTCCAACTTTCTGAAAGTAACTGCAGTCGGTCTCTGCTATTAATATTGACTTTAAGGATTTCCTTCACTCCATCTTATGAGTAGATTTTCTTCAGTACTTAGAACTAAATACCTGTATAACTGCATTTTTCCCACTTCTCTGTTGATACACATTTCACATCCAGAAAGACAATATGTAGCTCAATTCTCTGAGCATGTAATCATATTCAGAGCCATGTTGTCAAACCATGAAAATCTTGTGGACTAGAGGAATGTTCGGTCTCCTTGCCTAGAGAGGAATACTAAACCCCAACAGAGATCTGTTCTTTTGAAGAAGCTGTTGCATCCATAAAACTTGTCTTGTGCAGTAAGCCTATGGATGTTTGTGTATAGGGAATCATGGTTAGAGAAAATATGTTGGAGAATGCTACAAGTGTTTGTTTGAATATAGAAGTTTCTTGAACAACTTCAGCTTCCAAGAGAATTATATTCACCTTCCCCAGTTATATTCACTTTCACCAGATTAGAAGAGAAATGAGTATAGAAGGAGTAATTGTATGATTTTAGAGGTAAGTAACTAATAGATGCTTGGATGGTTGGGAAAGTACTGTTTTCCTACAGTTGGATTTGCTTGATTGGATCAAGACATGTAGACTCTTTAGCGTCACATGGGCTAGGACACAACTTTACGTCCTCCCTAATCCAGAATGAAGATTGCCGGAAGAAATATCAACAACCTCAGATATGCAGATGATACCACTCTGATGGCAGAAAGTGAGGAGGAATTAAAGAACCTCTTAATGGGGGTGAAAAAGGAGAGTGCAAAAAATGGTCTGAAACTCAACAGCAAAAAAACTAAGATCATGGCCACTGGTCCCACCACCTCCTGGCAAATAAGAGGGCAATACAGTGGTGCCTCGCTTAACAAGCGCACCGTTTAATGAAGAATCCGTATAGCGATCCCTTTTTGGGGATCGCTATATGGATCTGCCCCAATCGCCGCACTCGCTTTGCGACGATTGGGGCGTCCGGCGGCCATTTTGGAGCCGCCGAACAGCTGATCGGCGGCTCCAAAATGGCCGCCGGACGCGAAAACATCGCTGGAGGGGTAAGTTTGGACGCTTATTGGAACGCATTAAACTAAGTTTAATGCGTTCCAATAGGCTTTCCTTACCCGCACAGCGATGTTTTCGTATAGCGAAGGTTAATCCGGAACGGATTAACCTCGCTATACGGGGCACCACTGTATATGGAAGCAGTGATAGATTTTACCTTCTTGGACTCAGTGATCACTGCAGATGGTGACAGCAGCCACAAAATTAAAAGACGCCTGCTTCTTGGGAGGAAAGCGATGCCAAACCTAGACGGCATCTTAAAAAGCAGAGACCTTGCCAACAAAGATCCTCATAGTGAAAGCTATGGTTTTTCCAGTAGCGATGTATGGAAGTGGGAGCTGGACCATAAAGAAGGCTGACCACCGAAGAATTGATGCTTTTAAATTGTGGTGCTGGAGGAGACTCTTGAGAATCCCCTGGACCGCAAGGAGAACAAACCTATCCATTCTGAAGGAAATCAACCCTGAGTGCTGACTGGAAGGACAGATCCTGAAGCTGAGGCTCCAATACTTTGGCCATCTCATGAGAAGAGAAGACTCCCTGGAAAAGACCCTGATGTTGGGAAAGTGTGAAGGCAAGAGGAGAAGGGAACGACAGAGGACGAGATGGCTGGACAGTGTCATCGAAGCTACCAACATGAATTTGACCAAACTCCAGGAGGCAGTGGAAGAGAGGAGGGCCTGGCGTGCTCTGGTCCATGGGACCACAAAGAGTCGGACATGACTTAATGACTAAACAACAACAAGTATTCTTAAGGGGTGTTTGAGCAACACAGAGATGTAATCTCTGCCCATTACTTCCACATGCTAGTTAGGTCCGTGGTGCAACTGTAGCCAGTAAGCATGGGACATTTCTGGTCACAGTGAATGAAAAAAGGCATGCTAAAAGAGGTGATCACATTTGGTTTCAATGTATTCCATCACTTTCTAAGAGAGAGCCTCAGAATTACTACTGATCCATTTTGATAGATGTGAGTGACACGTATCATCTCTCATCACCTGTCTCTCCATAATTTGTCATCTTCATTCAGTTCATGTACATAAAATTGCCTCGTGTTGATATTTCAATAGTCTGCCCATCCATCCTGATCCCCCTCCTTCTCCTTGTCTAGCTATTGCCACCGCTGTAGACCTCTTCCCACTACCCAGCCAGCCCGACAACTCTTCCTTCCTCACCTCCTTGATTAGTCAGCCTCCCCTTTTACCTGTCTTTGTTGTGCATCTCACCTATTTACCCAGCAGCCAGCCCAGTCTTCCCTCTCCTTTCCACAGCCTTGTACATCCTCTTGCCCAGCCAACCTCCATCATGACTTGGAAGGGAACTGATCAAGGCACAAAAAACAAGTGTATTGGTAATTTGTACATTTTGTCTTGTACCCATCTGTAACAATTTCCTGGAACTAACGTCGTCCTAAAATTTCGTATGATAAAATCATAATCTAGAATGCACAATGGCTGGGATCTCATTGGTGCTCATGCAAGCTTTGCACTTCTTGCACTCCTTGCTGCAGCTAGTTGTGGCTAACAGGTGAGGTGCTGAAGTGTATTTTGGTTGTGGAGTTTTATGCCTAAACTGGCACATAACAGCAACACACCCCATTGGTTGATTATAATTAGCCACAGCAAATAATGCATATGTTGCCCAGATACCAATAAGATTCTGTCCAGTGGATCTAATGGACTTGAATATGGAGCAACCACCAGGTTCAGAGTTTCCTTATGGTTATTACATTAGTCTGTTACAGCAAAATAATAATCATTTGATGCTTTAAAGATTAACAGATTTATTACAGAATGAGCTTCTGTGGACACATGACCCACATCGTCAAATGAAAAAGGGAAGAATCTGAAGAAGTGGGCTGTGTGGCCATGAAAGCTTCATGTTATAATAAATCTGTTATTCTTTAAAATGGCGCATAACTCTGGGTTAACATATCTAGTGTTAGCTAGATTTCAGTTGCTATAGAAATTTCCATCAGAGAGGACATTACAGAGCTGGGGGCAGTACAGAAGAACCATAAAAAGTTCCAAAGGTAATGGGTACATATGTGTGTTGTGTACCTTCCTGTTAAAAAAAAAGTTCATCATGGGAAGAACAGAGAGATTGGGTGGACCTAGGAATAGCTAGGCTTCGAAGTCTTCCAGGTTATGCCCTTTCTTCCAGATGAGCCCCATTTAGGTATCTGTAAAGTATCTGTCAGGTAGAACTCCCAGAATGGAGATATACGGTATTTGCTGACGTATAAGACTACTTTTTTGCCCTGAAAAACATGTCTCCAAGTGGGGGGGGTCATCTTATATGCCGGGTGCACTTCAGTTGGGATAGACACAGCTGCCCATAGTGGCCTTCCGTTGCTCGCCCAGTGCCCACAGTAGCCTCCCGATGCCTGTCCACCTCATTCTACATACCGTCCAGTATCGCGCGGTATCCAGCGCGGCCATGGCGAGCATCAGCAGCGAGACAGGGGTGCCAGTCTTTTCGATGTGACCGGCCCGTTCTGCTCAGTGGGAAGCAGCGGCGCTCCGGCCCACCCCTTGTCTACACAGAGCTCACACGTGCGCACTTGCGCACTAGTGTCAGTCACAGGGAGATGCAGGGGCAGGCTGGAGGCACTGTGGTCGTGCTGCGGCTGTACAATGGTGACAATGAATAGCACCTTTTATTTGGTGTGTGGAAGGTGTGCGGAAGAGGGGGTAGTCTTATGCAGGGAGTATATAACAAACTATATTTTGAGTGGAAATGTTGGGGGGGTCGTCTTATACGCCCACTCGTCTTATACGCTGGCAAATACGGTAGGTATGATAGCCCCCAGACTCTCATCCCTAATTGTTATGTTGTTTTGTACATTTCCAATTCATGGCCACCATAACAATTTTTGACCTCCAAAAGGTCCTGTCTTTATAGCTCTGTTCTGGTCTTGCAAATGCAATGTCATATTTAATCAGTCCAACTCATTTTATTCTTCTTCTTTTCATGCTACATTTCAACATTGCCAGCATTACTGTCTTCTCCATTGGGTCTTGGAAACAAAAGCCATATCAAATTGTTGAAACAACAATAAAAAACTAATAAATGTATTAGTTTTAAAAGAACCACAAGAACTTTATGTTGTTAAAGATTTTAAGAAGCTTATAAAAATGTCCTTAGCTGCTCTCATTGGGGTGTTAAGTTCATTTGAAATACTCCTCAATAGCAACAAAATGAAGGAAAATTTTAATTATTTGATTTTTGTATTTCATTTAATCTCCTGCAGTAACATTTCATCTAAAATTCATGCACTCATTTATTAAAATAGCAGAATCTTTGGGTGTATGTTTGTGTAAAGGCTGTGAAGAATGATGTAGTGCTAGGGAGTGCAAGATGTACTAGGTAGAGATTGAGCATTTTAGGAATGATTCCTCTTTCAAGAATTCATGTTTAGTCAACTTTGGCAGAGAATACAACTTCAGAAGGGGTGACTTTGCAGCTCCTTTCTTTGGGTTTATTTTCTAATAAATATATTAATTTTGGGGAAAGCTGTAGAATAGAAAATGCTTCAGTGCTTACTGAAGGCACTGAAGATTGAGATTGTTGTTTCTAAAGCTATTGATTTTTGAAGCAGCTGATATTTCAATCTGGATGCAGCATGTCTGTGCCTCTACACACACTGTCAAGAAGAAATATGATAGTGTCTTAAAAGATTAATAATATCGCTGATCCTCAGGAGGCCTGTCTTAATTCACTGGCCTGTTCTTTGACATGTACTGTAATTTATCTAGTCTGATTTGAATAGCAAATGGCAATCGGCTGCCATTAGGGAAATAGGCATCGCTCTTATTGATCCTGCATAGGTTGGATTTTATTTAAGGACTACTGCAAAATGTTACTAACATCATGATGAGAAACTAAAACTGTTCTCTTCCCGTGTCAACCAACTCCTTAGTATATATGAGGTTTGCCCAGTTTGTCTCCAGCATACGTTTTTGATTACACCTCCCATCAACAGCTGACTGTTTCATATTGGTGGGAAGTGGTGGGACTTGCAATCCACAATACCTCAAGCACATCATCTTGAGAAAGGTCAATACAGAGCATGTGAAAAGAATAGTGAAATGAACCACAGGGAGAAGGGAATGCAGAATCATTCCTTTCAATGTGCCTGTAACTTGCCAACAGCCCAACAAGCCTAGATTCAGTTAACTTGCTTCCACTGTTTCCATATTTAATGGACTCTTATTAAGCTAGTTAGTCATCCATGTGTCCATCAATGTGCTACTGCTCAATCATTTAGTAGTCGTTTTTTTTCCTAAATGGTGTATCTGATGTAGATATCTTCGAAAACATGTTAAGAGTGAACACGTTAAAGCAAAGAATATCTCAGGTTGTTAGTATAAGTAGTAGTTACTATTTATGTAATGAACTATAGCTGTATTGAGATAGTGAAAAATTATTTTTTAATTTGATATACAAGCAGTTCATATGTCAGTCTGCTAAACTGTGTGAGCCAAGTGAAACATCACAGTATTCCTTACTGATGATATAGCTTTCTGGTTGATAATGGAAGAAATCTGAGGAAATGTTGTGTAGATTTGGAATTTCCTTCAAGAATTACACTTCATCTTCCACAAAACGTGAATAGATTGTGCTGCTGAATCTCAGAAAGCATTGGAGCAAACCCATACGGGAAATTGTTTATGCACAGCAGTTTCAATCTGAGCTTGGGCACTTGCAGGGTCATTGGTGGGAGCCTTACTGGCATGCCTTTGGCATTTAAGATGGCTTGCTCCTGAACAACAACATAATCTATTCCATGATTTTTTTTCATGAAGTGTTTTTCATTCTGCCTGCTATGTTTCTGTGTTATTCTATTTGTTTTTATTTGAATTTTACTTTGGACTGCTATCTGGAGAGCCACTTGCTGGCAAAAGGGTGGGTAAATATTAAATAAATAAATAGCTTCAAACTGCTCAGCTGCAGTGAGGAGGTGCTTCCTTCATGATTTTTTTTGCCTTGCTTCTTGTTTTTAGAAGCATTGCATGCTGTGAAAAAGAGAGTGAATTCAGTTCATGTCTTTAGTAGCAGTGAGCCTTATATGAAGTATTGATGGATTAGTGGCAAGTTGATCTTCGAGGAACTGAGAAGAAGAACAATACGTTGAGATACTAAAATACAAAATAATATGTAAAAGAAGGGTTTTATAATTTGAATTTGTACTGTGAGAGTAGAGGACAAAGTATGACACAGCACAGCCTTCACTTTTTCCCTAGAGCTGGACACAACACTGCCTTCCCTCATACATGCTGCAAAGCTTACAGGGAAGTAGCTATACAGTATCTTAAGGATATGTTGTAAAGATATAACAGAGATAAAATGTTGTGCTGTGACCCCCTCATATATGTAATGTTTGCGAGGTGCAAGGAAAGTGATGAACCATAGACAATGGCAAGATGTCCTAATCCAACTATTTGTTTGTTTGTTTGTTTGTTTGTTTGTTTGTTTGTTTGTTTGTTTGTTTATATGCTGAGCATTACTCTGGGCAATTTATAGCTACAATATGTTTTTTCATTCATACCTCAGGGAAATGCACTGGAAAATTCACTATACTGTTTCCCCAAAAATAAGACAGGGTCTTATATTAATTTTTGCTGCAAAAAACACATTAGGGCTTATTTTCAGGGGATGTTTATTTTTTTTCATGTATAACAATCTTTGTTGTTGTTTAGTCATTAAGTTGTGTCTGACTCTTCGTGACCCCATGGACCAGAGCACGCCAGGCTCTCCTTTTTTCTACTGCCTCCCGGTAAGGACGTGGGGACGTGGTGGCGCTGGGGGCTAAACCACAGAAGCCTGTGCTGCAGAGTCAGAAGACCAAGCAGTCGTAAGATTGAATCCATGCGACGGAGTGAGCTCCCGTCGCTTGTCCCAGTTCCCGCCAACCTAGCGGTTCGAAAGCATGCAAATGCAAATAGATAAATAGGGACCACTTCAGTGGGAAGGTAACAGCGTTCCGTGTCTAAGTCGCACTGGCCATGTGACCACGGAAAGATTGTCTTTGGACAAACGCTGGCTCTATGGCTTGGAAATGGGGATGAGAACCGCCCCCTAGAGTCGAACACGACTGGACAAAAATTGTCAAGGGAAACCTTTACCTTTACCTTTTTTTAGCTTCGATGACACTGTCCAACCATCTCATCCTCTGTCGTCCCCTTCTCCTCTTGCCTTCACTCTTTCTCAACATCAGGGTCTTTTCCAGGGAGTCTTCTCTTCTCATGGGATGTCCAAAGTATTGGAGCCTCAGCTTCGGGATCTGTCCTTCCAGTGAGCACTCAGGGTTGATTTCCTTCAAAATGGATAGGTTTGATCTCCTTGCAGTCCAGGGGACTCTCAAGAGCCTTGTTCAGCACCACAATTCAAAAGCATCAATTCTTCGGTGGTCAGCCTTCTTTACAGTCCAGCTATCACTTCCATACATCACTACAGGAAAAACCATAGCTTTGACAATGCGGACTTTTTTGGCAAGGTGATGTCTCTGCTTTTTAAGATGCTGTCTAGGCTTGGCATCGCTTTCCTCCCAAGAAGCAGGCGTCTTTTAATTTTGTGGCTGCTGTCACCATCTGCAGTGATCATTGAGCCCAAGAAAGTAAAATCTGTCACCGCCTGCATACCTTCCCCTTCTGTTTTCCAGGAGGTGATGGGATCAGTGGCCATAATCTTAGTTTTATTTGATGTTGACCTTCAGACCATTTTTGTGCTCTCCTCTTTCACCCTCATTAAGAGGTTCTTTAATTCCTCCTCACTTTCTGCGACCAGACTGGTATCGTTTGCATATCTGAGGTTGTTACTGTTTCTTCCAGGAATCTTAATTCTGGTTTGGGATTCCTCCAGTCCAGCCTTCTGCATGATATATTCTGCATATAAGTTAAATAAGAAGGGAGACAATATACAGCCTTGTTGCACTCCTTTCCCAATTTGGAACCAATTAGTTGTTCCACAGCCAGTTCTAAATGTTGCTTCCTGTCCCACATACAGATTTCTCAGGAGATAGATAAGATGGTCAGGCGCTCCCATTTCTTTAAGAACTTGCCATAGTTTGTTGTGCTCCACACAGTCAAAGGCTTTTGCATAGTCAATGAAGCAGAAGTAGATGTTTTTCTGGAACTCTCTGGCTTTCTCCATAATCCAGCGCATGTTAGCAATTTGGTCTATGGTTCCTCTGCCCCTTTGAAATCCTAGCTTGTACTTCTGGGAGTTCTAGGTCCACATATTGCTGAAGCCTACTTTGTAGGATTTTGAGCATAACCGTGTGAAATGCGTGTACCCCAATCTATATTTATTTAAATACAGTCATGTCATCTTCTGGTTGCTGCACAATGGTGGAGGGCAGGGTTTTACTTAACTAGGGCTTATTTTTGGGGTAGGACTTATATTACGAGCATCCTGAAAAATCACACTAGGGCTTATTTTTAGGTTAGGTCTTATTTGTGGGGTAACGGTAGAAGTTCAGTTTTCTGTACACACATGTGGGGTGTCAGTCCCTTTGAAGTCTGTGGGGCATGTATAGCCTTGAATTGTTAGTTATTCTATTAAAAATGCATATAATAAGAAATGCATGAAGTTAATTTTAAATCTGCCCTCACCTTCCTGTAGAGAGAGAAAAATGTCATAGAAATGGTTCTTAATAGATATACAGTACTCCTTTTCTTTTGTATTGAAAATTAATCCAAAAATAAGACAATTCAATGCTACCAAAAAGGCCAAGTAAAAAACACTAAAACATATAGAAAATGAGTTAGTTATTTTGAGATGCACTAATTGCTGTATGTTTTGGTGCTTGCATAAGGATTTAGTTAATGTGTAGGTGAATGCCATGTGATCCTTTGTATTTGTCTAATGACTGTTCTCTGAATAAATGACTTATTAAGGTTAATAAGAATTTGCTGGTTGCTTTACAGTAATCAGAAATTTAGTATATATACCATTCTACAGAATGGAGAAATGAACCACATACAGGTTCTAGTGCTTGCTCATTTCTGTTTCTTTCTTTCTTTATTTTAAATAGAGATGCTGAAAAAGAGCATGTATTCAAAATTGTCTCTTTTTTGCCTGCTTGCTTGCCTGGGCAAAAATGCTATGGCTTTCTTAATTCTCCTATGTGATTTATCATCTCCAATTCATTGTTTTGCATAACTCTGCTCAAAATGAAGAAATGTCATTATTTTGCAGTGAAAAAGTTGTCATTTGCATAATGCCTGCCATTAATTATTGTGAGACTAATGCAGCTGTTGATATTTTTAGGGCAGAGTGGTACTGCCTGCACCTTGTATAATGTCATTCTGGAAACATTGGTAGTTAATAGGTGCCACAATATTACTCAAATGCAAGAAAGGAAAAAAAGAAGAAGAGGACGTAATAGAACAGTCTGTGATCTTTATTTAGTATCCCCCTCCCCCCCCCCAGATATACTTGGTGAAAGACAGTGCTAAAAAGGAGTCAACAGACAGGAAGGTGCAAAATAGCAAAGAAAAAAGGAATTATACATTGCAAAGAAAGAGAAAGAACGTGGCAAATGTGAATCTACTCAGGTGAAGCCCCCTTTGATTAATTCTTTGAAGCAGGAATAATGTCCACTATTTCACTCATGATCCATGAGGGGAATTGTAAAACTCTGTCCAGATGGGCACTGAACAATAGTTGCCTCATTTCACCTGCACTTACCTTGGACATAAATTGAAGTGTGATTAGACATGTATGGTACTGTACTGTTAATGGCTGCATTAGATTATCTGAATATAGAGTCTGAGGAGGACTTTTCATATAAATCTGTGCACATAAGGGATTGATCTAAAACACATTCTAAAAATATATTAAATAATTCAAATAAATTATTGCTGCACTAAAAAGGAGTCAGGTTCTGTGATTTTCCCCTGCTTGGCATCTCTTTGTGAATGTTACGAAGCACAAGAGGGTATCCTTTTTTCCGATGCAACAATATTGTACCATTTCTTGGCATTTTGAATCATGGATACAGAAGAGCAATTTCCCACTTTAAAAAAAAAGAATTGGATAATACATATTAGAACTCATTCAAACTGGAATTTTTTTGGAAGTAAGTGCACAATGGAAATTACTTGTAATTTTGTATTTTTAAAATGGCTGCTTCAAGGATAATTATTAATATAGTGAAGGCTTATTCTTTTGATGGTGCCCCTTTTCTGCCTTTCTTGCTATATCAAGAGGTTGGCCTGCTTCCTTAGCCTTCCTCTAAGCTAAGCTTAACTGCTCATAAGGTAGTTTTTCCATCTATAAGACACTCTGTGTATAAGATGTCCCCTTTTTTCTAACCCCAAATTAAGAAAACCTAGGTTTGAGTATTCAGCCTCTGGGCTCAGAACGCTCTGACATTACGAGTCCCTGTTGAATCTGAGCACTGCCTACAGGCTCTACCTTCAAAGAGGTGTATTCCAATTGGTTTGTACAGCATCAGCTGACATCAGTTACATAAGGCTCATGATTGGAGGAAGTCTTGTAATTTGAGGCAGCCTGTTTGCAGAAGCAAGATAGGGGCAGTTTTGTATCCTCCTCAGCTTACTTCCATGACCCTCAAGTTTTAGTCTAAGAAATTCAGACAAATGTATTGCCTTTTACATGGAAAAAATACGGTAGTTTATTGTGCTCTGATGTAGTTCCCTTAGAAACATCTCTTTCCTCTATGGCTGCAGAATGTACTTGATTATATTTTATAAATGCCATGGATTAAAATGGTTTTTGATCAACTGGAATAAGTAACACAAACATGCACAGTCAGGTTTTAATGAAAGTACAGTACTTACATAAGCAACCAAATTTTTATAATCATTTCCCCTTCTTTCTTATACACAAGGAGCATGCCAGTTCTATCATTGTGCTTACTGAGAAAAACATAGGCAAATTTAAGTGATTGTTCAATTCAAACTGGCAGTTAATAATTAAGATTGCTTTAATTGGATAAGAGCCCTTTCATCTATTTGAGGTCAGCTTCTGCCTTTCTGCAGAGGTACATTCCAACAAACTCACTCCTATGTACACATTTGTCTTATGGCCAAATTCAGTGTCTTCACTTGGGACTCAAACCGACAAGACATGATCCACACAGGGTGTGGGGGCCTGGTCTATATCACAACTGTGCTTGGGGTGGGTGAGTGGAGTAGCTTTGTTCCCTTTGTTCCTTTGCATTTCCTGTATCGTGGGAGTTCCCTGTCCAAGCTACCATCATCTTCTCCACCTTCTCCAGGAAACCTTTCCTTTCTCAACTAGCGACTGATGACATCAGGGAACGGTGCTTCAGAAGGGAAGCCCTCTTTGGATAATGGAATTTCCCCACTCTGCATTAGTGAGTCAGCCAGTCACCTCAGGCAGCAAATGTTAAAGGGCAGAGACCAGTATCTAAGTGCTACAACAAACTGCATGTGCCATGTAGCCAGTCTCTTATGCCATAATCTTGCCTGCTTGCCTCAGATATAGTAGAGAATGCTATGACAGCGTTGAAATAGGATTCAGCTGCACATTTTGTTGGCATTTGTATGTGTAACAGTGTTGTGCCACGTTTTCTTTTATCTCAAAGATCGATGTGTCTTGCACTAGCCCTATCAATACTTAAGCAGGGTGTAAATACTTAGTACCTCTAGTCCATACAAAAGAGTAACAGCCTAATCCACTTCCTGTTTAGTTTTTAAAAAATAATTCACACACTTGTTATATCTGTGAGTGTCATTGTACCTAGTTTGGCTGTCACTGTCAGCAGACCCAAACCTTTATTTGACTTTACGGTGATTTGTATATGAGGAATATCTTAAAATGTGACATTTGTGTTTCATACTCTCCACATAAGTTAATATCTGTACAGACAGTATTTGCTATTATTTCTTTTTTCTGTTACGAATATTAACATAACAACAAAGGAAACTGAACTGTAAGCCCAGTAATGATAATTCTGTAATCGACTTGAATTCTGCAAAGGAAAGGAAATGCAGCTACAGAGCTGCCAGTCTGTCCTTAGCTCACCCTGCTGTCAGCTGGAACTTCAAAATTCCTCTACTGAATTTAGGAAGGATCCTGTGGGGCATTTGTTGGAGAACTGAGTATCACTTACAGTAGAGGCATATAAACTATGTGCTCCTGATCTGTGAAACCAATATTTTTTCCCTTTTCTATTCGACTATTATTTGTCAGGTCTTTTTTTTTAACAACTTATTTAAAATTTCCCATATATTAATAATTTTCCCTTTGGAAAATTATACAAAATAGGAAAATGTGCATTTTATATTTCATAGAAAATATTGCAGCTTCAAAGAATATACCTAAGCAATGAGGTAGTCCTGCATCGGTTCAAGATTCATTGAAGCTTTGAATCTTAAAGCCACACAAAGTTCTTCAGATTACCGTACATTACTTCCAGGCTACTAGGAAGTAGGTAAAGAGCAAATTGATAATACTTTTTAAGGTTCTGACATTCACTGCTGCCATACATGTAGGGGTAGGATAACATAACACCAGTACACCAAAACATGAAAGAGCAAGGGAGGGGACTGGGAAGAAAATCAGATGATGTGTATGTTGGTTCCACTGCTCCATTTGGAGCAAGGCAGGGAGTGGAATGCTTGTGTTTTGACTCATGAGCCTGTTGTTGCACAAGTGTAGGTGTAGTGGTGGAAGGCCTGGAAAATCAAGCTCCCTTTGGACTGCTAGTGTGTTTTCCAGTAGCACCATAATGAGATTTCTCATGTGTGTCATGTGTGCTATAGATAAGGCAGTGTGGAATACTAGCAGGAGTGGTGGCAGCCATTCAATGGATTCAGCCACTGAGCACATTTTAGGACCTGCCTCATTGCCAAAACATGTTTTTTCTTCCCCAGCTCTGTGTTACCATATTAACAAGTTAATAATATTTTACCCTAATTCTAAGCACATTTTTACCTGGCTTCCCTACATGCTCCCTTTCACAAGCATCTAGCCTACAAGCAGTTGTGTCCTACCAGAATCCTTCCTGTCTTGGCCCCTTTGGTGTTACTGAGACCTAACCCTAGTTTTAGGTTATCACCATAAGATCTCAAGCAATAGAATGCTGGTGTCCTGGTGATCCTATGCCTGACCTTTGTTCATTCTGCAGGACCACATTGATCCCTGCTTCCCTCCCCACTTGTTTTTCTCATCAGCTTACTTCTGTGTATAAGACGACCCTCAATTTTTAGTCTAAAGATTTTAGACAAAATATAGTCTTATAAATGGAAAATAACGGTACTTGAAACAAGTGTTTCAATTCATGTGAATGTGTTTTCTGGGCCTGGCATTTTGATTATCGTGGAATCCCCTTCTCCATTCACAAACAATTCTGTGGACCAAGGGCATTTTTATGCAATATATCAAAATAACCATAGGTCAGAAAATAAACTAAAAGTCACTCAGTGCAAATTTCTTTTAATCTACTTCAATAGGTTCAAATATCAAATGAGAACTAAGAGGGGGTTTACAGACATAGAACATGACCTTAATCTTATTTTTTGGGGACAGACAGCTTTTTGTTAATGGAGCTTAGCTGTGAGTGGTAGAAGTCCTAAGATGTTACAGGCATCTTACCCTGTAACAATGAACAATGAAATTGTTACCACTGCAGGCAGATACCACTTTGCAGGATAAAGGTGAAACATGAACAGTAGCCACTGAAGTAAAGGTACAGGTTCCCCTTGACATTTAGTCCAGTCATGTCCAACTCTAGGGTGCAGCGCTCATCCCCGTTTCCAAGCCATAGAATCCAACGTTTGTCCGAAGACAGTTTCCATGGTCACGTCACCAGCGTGATTAGACATGGAACGCCGCTACCTTCCCACCATGGTGGTACCTATCTACTCACATTTTACATGCTTTCGAACTGCTAGGTTGGCAGGAGCTGGAACAAGTGATGGGAGCTCACTCCATCGTGTGGATTCGATCTTAAGACTGCTGGTCTTCTGACCTTGTAGCACAGAGGTTTCTGCAGTTTAACCCGCACACTTATGTGGCATATTGATAGCTCAGAACTTAAAACAATTCTGTTGGAATATTTATATTTAGAAGCACTGATTCTCATAAATGTGGGCTTGGAAGAAGACAGTTTGATCCTGTACTCATCAAGTACTAAAAGTATTCATATCACATTACCCCCCTCTCTCATATATGTATATGTGTCTGTGTGTCCTTTCTTAGGATTGCACAAAAGGGCACCATGTTGGTTTTCATGGGGTGTGGCACTGTCTTTAATCAATAACCAGCCAGTGTACTTTGTACATTGATTTTAAAGCTGAACAGTCTCTGGCGGGATGGTGAAAATATTTTTAAATGTAGTAAATGAATTTGAGGAGGATTCGTTAGTCGGGCAATAAATATAATTTATTAATCTAGAGAGAGATTAATGGATTTACCTGTTTCTTAACTATTAGTGCAAACTGAGTGCATAGAGATAGACTGATACAGATTAGTGAATCAGAAGTCTTCACCTTCCCTGACCAGGATTTCTGGGAGTTGTAGTCCAAGAACATCTTAAGACCAAGGTTGGGAACTACCGTATTTTTTGCTCCATAAGACGCACCGGACCTTAAGACACACATAATTTTTAGAGGAGGAAAACAGGGAAAATATATTCTGAACCAAATAGTGTAATAAAATATTTAATAAACTATAACAGAATAACATTTGAACCATGTAAAGTGAACAGCAGTCAACAGTGGCATTAAGAACCATTACCACTATCATTAACAAATGGAGAGACTTAAAGCTTTGTGTACTCTGTGTACCATAAATTTGTGTACCATAAATTTAATTCAAGTACATATAGACCATTATCAGCCAGTGATAAGACCTATACCACACTACCTATATTTTACATTTCCCTTCATCCATCTCCTCCCCATGCTTATAGAAATGTCTCAATGACAGATGAGATTGTTGTGCAACTCTGCCCATCTACAGCTGAAGCCTATATTAAGTTAGAAATGGTTTGTCTGTTTTGGCACTGCATTGAGAGGTCCCTTTTAGTTGTGTGGAGGATAAATAGTGGAATTAAACTATTTAACAGCTGGTTTTCCTTATTTACTTTAGGTTATGTAAAAGAACAGCAACACAAAGCTTAACCCATTCACCAGCAGTAGCACATGCTCAGCATAAGACCAAATTGAACATTTATAGCATGCAAGGCACAACAGCCATGAACAATGTTCTTGATGAGCCAAAAAAACTGAATACAAACTATAGTAGCTGAAATCAGGAAGCAGGCACTGTAATCCAGTTAGAAGTCACGAGGCACAGTTCGTTTCCTTGCTGCAACACCCTTTGGAAATACATTCTCTATTAGATGCCCAGAACTAGTTGAAAAGTTTGCAAGTTGAATCCAGATTTCCCATAGAAATGCATTGAAAATTAATTAATGCATTTTTATGGGGGGCGGAAACGTCAGAAACTTTTAAAAACTTAAAAGAAAGTCACTTGCCAGGTACTGTAGACTGAGCCTTGCTCTTCACAGTGCCTTGGTAGACCCCAGAACAAACAGCTACAAGCCAGCAGGCAGCTGGCAGACAGACATTTTGTGCTCTTCTCTGCTCCTGCCCCCCTCTCCCCACCTAACAGCTGATCGGCGCTGGTCTGAAACGCTTCTCAGGCAAGCAGGTTTCAACTCAAATGGAGCACCTTTTCACCCAAGCATGGTTTAACGCAAAACAAGCAGCTTTTAAAGAAAAACAAGCAGATTTTTAAGGCAAGCATGAACGTTTCTACATAAGCGGGTTTCAACTCAAATGGAGCACCTTTTCACCCAAGCAGGGTTTAACCCAAAACAAGCAGCTTTTAAACTAAAGTTTACATTTTAAAATGACAATACCAGGCAGTCCCAGGTTTCTTTCCCAGCTCTCTAACTGCTTGTACTAGCAAGGAAGCAGACAAGCAGCCTCTTCACTAACTGAAAGTTTGAATTTCCCTGCTTTCCCTGCTTTCCTCACATAGTAGGTATGCTAATATCTATGCACTGGAGGATTGTGGGAGGAACATTCCAGCCCCTGATGGGGGTCCTTTGGGGCACCCCAAAACACTGAGTAGGTCTCTTGGCCTCTTTCAGGACTGGGGCTGTGCAGCCCTGCTCTGACCAGGAGGTGCAGCCAGGGTGTCACCATGCCTTTGGGGATAGGGCACAGAAAGGGGAAGAATTTTCAGGGGCCATTCTAACTCATACCTGGCAGGGGAGATACCATTATTGTAAAAGTGGTTTTCCCAGGGTAAGGCTCATCTATTGCACTTTGGATGTGCTGACCCCTGTGATTTCCCCAAATGTGGGAAAATCAACTGCCTAAGTGGGGGACTGTGTTTATGGTTTCCCCTGGTCTTTCTAGAATCACCCTTTCCCCTTTGGTCCTTGGCTGTTTTCACTGCCTGCTGCCATAGGCCTGTTGGCCTTGCTGGTTTTCCAGGTGGGCTGCAGGAAGCAGATCCTGGAAAGCTAGCAGTGCAGAATGGTGAGGTCCAAACAGCAAGCAGTCTTTGGTGCCAGTTCAGAGGCCTTCCAGGATGACAGTGGGAGGCTTCTGGGTGGTGGGGGCTGAACCCTTTTTTTACTGTATTTACTCCATAAGACGCACATACTTTCTCCGCCTCTATTTTTTTTGGGTGGAGCGAAAAATATGGTACCTATATGTACCATTCTTTGTTTCAGAAATACTTAAACACAAGGAGAAACTTTTTTTTCTTCCTCAGCACGTGCGTGCATAGGAAGTAAAAGCCATTATCTTTATTATTACATGGAAATGAGGATGAGGCTTGGTCCATTTTCTTTTTCTTTTCTTCTTTTTGAAAAGTAAACTTAGCTGGAACCTATAAGCAGCACCACAAATTATCCTGAAAACAAGTTACATTCCATTCTCTCCGAGTCTTGTTTTCTTCTTTGTCATACTCTGAGTTAGAATACTTTTATTTCTTACAGTATCCTGTTTGAACAATTATATAGTATGTTTTTATGTGTTGCTGAGTCTCTTCCACTTTATAGTGATCTAACAGGGTTTTTAAAAAAGTATCTGAGATGTTACCCTTGCCACCTCAAATCAGTTTTCATAGCCACTTGGACCTCTGAACTCAGGACTTCAGAGTGCTAGTCTGACGCTCTGTTTACTATGCCACACTGAAATAGCTTTATTCTGTGGGTTTTAATTTTTAACCTATAAAATATCCAGAGTAGTGCTTGCACTAACGGAGCAACATATAAATCATGATGACTAAAATATTTTACGTATATATCTAAACTATGCAGAATATTTACCTGTTTTTATTATTTTTCCAGGTGGAAACTTAGCCATGTGTCTTTGCTTTGTGAAGTCTCGCAAGGTAACGTTAACTTAACAATAAAAATAGAATTTCACCTTACACCACAGTTGTGATCTGATTCTGATCTCTTATACCTGGATTCATTTCCTCCTGTGGAGTTGGGGATTTCACATTAGCTGGGGAAAAAGCTTGAATATTTTAAACACTTTTTGCCAGACACTGTCTCTTCACACGATCCACAAATAGGATAAAACATTCACAAATATGAGCATTCTCTGTCTGGCAAACCTTTTTTTAGATCTGCTTCAAAATGTAGTTTTTAAAAATGTGATGCCTTGCAATGGGCGAACAGTCAGTAAATAGAATACTTGTTTCTCGGATGAGCACAGAAGTAAGTTTGCATACTTTAAATTGACTGTTTTTTTCCTCATTATTTAGAATATCAAATGTCAAACAGCTTTGTAAACATGTTTTCATATGTATATATAATATTTTGTTCTAAAATGTGTGCTTTTTTCATAATGTAAAAAATGTTTCTGACAAAATCCTGTTTTTCTCTGACTACATATAAACTTGATAATAGTTTAAATGACTTGATGAAGGGCTGATTAAATACCTGTAATCCAAGATAATATCTATTCTATATCTTGCAATAGTTTGTGTTTTTGAACTGTCACTCCCAGGATCTGCCAACCAGCATGATGCGGTCTAATTATAGGAATATAGATATTTGGGGTCTAGAGAAAAGGTGTGAGATCTGGTGGGCCTTCCTGAGAGCACGTGGTAGGAACTGTCAGTTCATAGGTCTGAGAAATAAGTTGTGGTAGGAACTGTGAGTTCATATGTCTGAGAAATAAGTTGTGGAGTACCCTGTTTCCTCGAAAATAAGACCTAACCTGAAAATAAGCCCTAGTATGATTTTTCAGGATGCTCATAATATAAGCCGTATCACAAAAATAAGGCCTAGTTAAGTGAAACCCCGCCCTCCACCACTATGCAGCATTGTGCAGCAACCAGAAGAAGATGACATGACTGCATTTGAATAAATGTAGATTGTTGTACATTAAAAAATATATATATCCTGAAAATAAGCCCTAACAAGTTTTTTGGAGCAAAAATTAATGTAAGACCCTATCTTATTTTCAGAGAAACACAGTAGGTTTGATTTACTTGTTATATAGTTTGACTATGTATGTGTTTGTAATGTGATTACTTGTTCTTCTATTCCTCACATTCCACATTTCTCCCTAGCATAAAGTATGTTAGGCAGTGTTAGTTGCAAGGGCAACTCATGGATCAAGCAGGAGTAAGCAGGGGAAGTGCCTCACCCCCAAATCTGGGGGGTGGGTGGGTGAGATACCCATGTTTTGATCACAAGCAAATTATGATTAGGTGGCATCCCATTTTTCAGGAGATGTTTATTTCCAAGGCAACTGTCCCTCTTTCAATGGTGTCTGTTACTTGATCTGTAATGTGAATGCAGTGTGGTAACAGCATGAGGCTTGCTTTTAAAATAAAGTGTGAAATGAAACGAGTTGCTGAGTTTATGTCAGAAGTTTTACTACTGCAGTATTAGATTTTATATGTAAAAATAATGATTGTTATTTGTTGTCATATGTGTGGCAATAAGTTCTTGTATAATTTAAAGCGTGCTTCTTGCAGAATCATATCCAGCTTAAACTTACTGTGGTACATCAATAAAATAAGCAAGATCAATTCAAACATGGCTGAAAAATATTCAGATTCTTTATAATCTGCTAGGGCCTTCTTGTCATCCTTTTCGATAAATATGTTTTGCATTTTGAACAGTTTCTTCCTATTTTCTTTTCCATATAACATGCCAACAGCTGAGTGACTTGCCACTTTCACATAAATTTTAGTATTAAAAAAGCCTCTGGTTTATGGATGTGGAATATTGTGCTTCTATATTCACAATTCAAAATGCCAGGAAATGGCCTGATACTGCTGCACAGTATTGCAGCAGGGGGGAAAACGTCATGCTTTACATAACAAAAGGCAGCCTGAATGTTGACAATGGCAGGAATCAAGATGGCCTACAGGACACCCTCTTGTGCTCACTACCATTCACACTTGTTGAAAAAGAGACTTAACAATTGCTTTAGATTTGAGTGAGAAGTGGTTAACTGATGAAAAAAAGAGCCCCCTTCTGGGATTTTCCCCTGCTTGGTGTCACTTTATGAATGGTGGTGAGGAAAAGAGAGTATCTTGTAGACCATTTGTCTACTGCCTTTGGTGTTGTCAATTTTCATGTTGCCCTTTGCTGTGTAAAGCTTGGCATCCTTTTTCCTGCTGGCAATGTGAACGTGCAACAATATTATGCGGTGCTAGAGGATCCCAGAAGAGGAGCGCATGATCTGTACTATGGTTCCTGAGAGAGGGAACAACAGCAAGAACAGCTGGAATATTGCTGTATTCCATCTGTGCCAAAATATTATGAAGAGCTGTTTTTGGACATAATTCTCCAGAGATTCATGGTAAAATACCCCTTTCTGGAGGACTGTTAACCCCATAACTTTCTTTAAAGCAAACTTTTCTTAACTCTTAAAAAAACCCTATCTTTTGACTGTTTCTGTGACCTTTCATTGCCCTTTAAACATCTCCCTTCCTGGCCTGTGAAGGTGCAACAATGTATCTACTGTGGAAAGCTTGTGTTGGTAAGCCTGTTTCACAGATGATATAACAAAGTGGTTATTTTTACCCTTGAAAGCCTTTTTTGAAGATAAACATTTCAACCCCTGTATCCTGAATTCTTTCCAAATAAAAAAAGTAGGTGGAACCAGCCATTTCAAGCTAAACTAGACTGATATTTTCAATTTGCATGAGCTATTTTAAATCTAGGGATGTTGAAAGACTCTTATTTCTGGGGGGGGGGGGGAGATGAAACAATTTTACTTTTAAAAAGTCATAACTTTAAAATCTTGTACCCAGACATCTCCAAATCTGGCACAGAGCAAGAGCCAACTATCGGTTACATCTGGTGCTGTTTCAGAATTTCAGTTTTTAATGGGGGGGCTGCCCCCCATGTTTCAAATTGCCATATAGAATGTTTATTTGCTCTGCCATTTCAAGATCATTGCTGCACTCTCACACAGCAAAAAAATTTTTCAGAAGACAATTAAATTGCAGCTGCATTTTTTTTTTACACTCACCACACACATGAACCATAAACAATTTAGCTCTTTTGGTCATCCTTTTCCTATGAGCTTTTCTTTCCTACTTGGGAATATTTTAATCTCATTATGAATTCAGAAATTACTTAATGTATTTGTCTTCCCATGTCATCCCTGCCTCCCCTCCCCCCCCCCAAAAAAGTATTAATCTAAAAAGAAAACAGTATATGAGCAAGGGAGATGTTTCTATAGAAACCCAGGGTCTTGTTTGGATGATTATTCAAAACATTTTTAAGTTGGAAAATTCTCCAAATAACCTCAGACAGAATGTCCACATGACAGATCCCAAACATTTATTATTTTGATCTCTGAAGTGTTAGTCTTGCTTTCCATTGTATAGAAGGCTTATCAACATTGTGACTTCAGCTGATGGGAACCTGTACACAAAACATAATTTCAGTTTTAATGTATCTGTGTATTATGCTGCCCTGGTCTAAATCATATCCAGAACAGACACCCAAGCCTACAGATAACCAGGCCAGAATGTTTCAGCCTTTGAAGGATTAGTAAACTTCAAATGGGGCCATAAAGTTCTAGATTTTCTCTCTGAAATGGTTCAGCAGATCATAGATAAGTTTGCTAACTTGCTGTTACATGGTTGCCAGCTTTTGGAAGACAAAAAATAATTTTAAGAAGTAGTGGGCCAGAGTCCAGGAGTACACAAGCTCAGAAAAAGTAGGGGGCTGGGAGAGAAGGGGGGATGGCCAACCCCCCACCATTCTTCCTTTCTGAATGCTTTCCAAAGGCCCTGTAGGATAGAGGTGCACTAGTTTCATTTTTCTCGTGGTAGTTTTGTAGTTTTAATAAGTTCTAATATGGTAGATTTGTAATTCTAACAAGAGAAATACTTAAATAAGAGAAAGTATTCAAAAATCCCTAGCTGAATGGAATTGGCTGTACTCTAGGTTATATACTAAGTTTTCTCCTCTTCTATTTCCTGACTTTGGGTACACACTGTAATGTTAACTCATCTCAGAGCACAGAACATATTTGATAAAAATCAAATTAGAAAGGAAAAGGGTTCTTTCATGCCTTTCCATGTGGGGCTCTTTCTGCACAACATAGGCAGTTTCAAACATATCAGATTACAGCTGTCCAGTTACAACATTTCTAGTTCTGGTGGTTTATAATTTATTTCTGTCTTTGGAATGTCAGTGCTTTTTATTCTTGGTATCATTCCATGCAGTATACAATTGGTCCATGTTTCAGTTTAGAATTCATAATTTAATTGGATGAGTTCTGTACCCCTAGCTATTTGAACTTCTCATAGCACCACTGACATGGAAAATGTGCCTGTCATTTCCTGGATGATCATCATATTCAATTCACTCATATTTACATTAAAACTAAATATAGTGCTGTAGACCTCTGAGATATTTTGGTACAGTGAATGGCCCTTTACTGGAGAATTTTTTTTAAAAAAATGTGGTATGTAAAAAGAGCTAGCTTTTTTTCTTGCTCAATTGCAACATTCTGATCTCCAAGGGAGGAAAAAAAACTATGTCCTTTTTGGACAGTGTAGAAAGTGCAGTGCACAGTACAGTGCACATGTGATAACTTTTCCAATTCTTTCAGAATCCATTTCGAAAATGAAGGTGAAAGCAGTGGGAGAGACTCAGTTTGCACCTGCACCCTTTGCCCAGCCTGCTTGTCTTGATGAATGCTTTCAGATGAATGAATAATAATGGGATATTTTGTGGCCCTTTGTTGACGCTTACTTCTTTCTATCAAAATTTTTCAATTAGTTTTGAAGGATCTGTACAATGTGTGTCAGTAGGAAAAAGCCTTGTTTGTTCACTTGTGTTTTGGTAAATGAAAAGCAGAAGCCATTTCCAAAATACAGAGCTCCAATATATATTGGACTAAATTTCTGAGAATGTGCCAGTTAGCTTGGCCTGTGGTCATACTGTCTGGGAGTTCTGGGAACTGTAGTTCTGAAATCTTGCTCTTCCAAGTTCTTCCCAAACATTATTACATATATTTCTCAGGAATAATGGCTGATTGGTTAGTTTTCATGAAAGTGTCACTTCTGTTAGAACGTGTTTCCTTTCTATAATGGTCTATTATAAAGTAGCATTTTCAGGATTTTAATCTTTTCCTGTTGGATTTCAAATAGGGTGGGTCTGCTGGAACCATTTTCTCCACTTAAGACAGTGATAAAACATTTCAAGTATTCAAAACACAAGAAGCTCCTGAAAGGCTTTATAGAATTCATTGCAAAAGCCCGGGAGATTTGCCATTTGGATGGTCCTTTATACCATTTTGAACTTCATCTGTCGATATTTCTGTTTCAAATGGAACTTTTTGTTCTGTAATCTGTAGGGGTTTCAATTTTTCTAAAAAGCGATGTGTTCTAAACTATGAAATTCTGTCACTGTAGACATTCCTAAGGGTGCAAAACTTGGTTGTTGATGTTGACAAATGTTTCTCTTGTTGATTTCTTATAATTAATTTCTTCTGTACAATTGAGGGTTGTAATGATTGGGGCATTAGTGGGATAGCATATTTTTGAAAGCATACAGTTGGCTTTCTTTCCAGGTTTTTTTTTTTAATGTTTGGGCACATGAGAGAGCTGCTGGTGCCTAGAGATGTGATTATGTTGCCAAGTTGCACATGAATATCTTCAGCTTAAGCTTTTGTTTCTTGGGAAGTGTCAATGATCAGTTGTTGTTGAAGAGATTTTAGCATCTTTTCCAGGATGATCTGTCGAGAAGGCTGCTTTGGTTTTCATCATATAGGTAATGGCCTTCCTCTAATATGTACTTTAAACAACCAAGGGACATAATGTCCTCCTGTCATTTATTTCAAACTTCTGCTGTATATTTTCAGTGGTAAAATAGGAAGAGGTTTTGTTTTTTTAGCTTTTGAGGGAGAAATCTCCAGATGGGTAACCAAATGCTGACATCCTGTGTTTTGCATGTAATATTGCATAGGGTCAACCAGGGTCTTGATATGACTTAGGTATTATTTGTCTGAGAGCTTAGAAACCTGTCTATTGTTGGTAATGAATCCAGTGCTACTCTTTATTCAGCATAGTGAAAACTGTATTTGTTCACTCTTAATAGAAGGGTGGAATTGATCTTTTTAGTATAGTTTATTGTTGTCTATTGTTTCTTTTGACAAACATGTACATTTCATTGCTAAGCAGGTTCAGGAGCAAACCTGCTTAGGAATGCCTGAGCATATTCTTAAATCTGGCATCCTATTCGTAATTTAAGAATAATCACCACTGAAATTATTGGGACTTATTTCTGAGTGAAATCTACATAAGACTGTTCTTTGAGTAGCCTAGAATTTATGTAAATAGAAGTATATGGAATGTGGAAAATATACAAATTAATTTAAAAGGAACAGGTGTTTTCTAGACATGAAAATAAGCTGCTTGAAACATATGAAAAGCTAAAGGTATTTGTGCACTAGCATATTAGAATTCTTGAAGAAATATTGTTTCTGATTTATTATTCCTGCCAAATTTATTGAGAATTAGTATTTTTTTTCCTTCAGTTTGGATCATATATTTTCTAAAACAAATTAAAAGGGGTGCCACTGAGTATTTTATCAAACTTTAGATTGTATTTCTATTACAGAGACTTTTAAAATAATTGAGAATATTAATATAAGATTTCTTGAGGTGCCTGTACCCAAATAACACTTTTTAATTATGTTACTCTACCCTGGGTATAATCTGTTTGCCAATGTCCCCTAATCACTATTAATTAATAGTATTTGTGATTTCAGACACTCTGTTCCTTTTGGATGAGGTTCATATGGTGAATTATAGCATCTCATCTCTTCTGGTTGTTGTTTTAAGACTGAGTTTTCCAAACAATACGCAATTTGCTTTCTCCGTTCAGAATTAGTGCAGATCAGAATCCAAGTATTGTCAGATTTTTATATGTAGTTTTCTTTGTGTTGTATGTAGCTGCCGTAAACTTATTTTACACAGTGATTACAATTCAGTTGAACTTGATTATATAGATTCCATATAAAGCAATGGGATTTACATTTACAATTATGTTTCATTGGTTTATGTGAATTTTAGTCATAACAGATGTTAGCTAGAGAGGGGGCAGTGTAATGGAATATAGTCTGAAATACATAATTGGCAATATCTAGCATTTCTACTAACTCTTGTGCGTATTTACTCAAAATGGCATCCCACTAAGTTCTCTGGGATTTCCTCTGAAGGGTGCACAGAACTGCCATAGATATTGGTCAGAAGGTGATTCAGACAACCTGAAAACATTCTCTGAAAGTGTCAACAATGCTATCCAAATATAAAAGAAAGAACACTAGGAAAAGAGAAAAATATGGAAAAATTAAAGTTTAAAATTAAGTATATTAAATATGCAGTGGACAAGTCCTTACCTGAGTTTTTTTAAACAATTACTGTGTACTAATGGAAAGTAAATACCCTATAATTGAAAAAGACTGTATAAATATATTTTACACATCCCTTGACAGATCTTGATATATAAACTTGGAAAGCATGAGAGCTGAAAAGCAATCGCATAGCACTTTCTTCAATCTTAGTTCCAGATATATCTATGAAATTATATGGGGTGAACATCTGCAGTCCTGTTTTTGGTAAAATCTGGATTCTCTGGGATCTAACGAGAATATTAAATTAGAGCTTTGAAGACTTAAGGGAGCATGAAAACTATATGCCCTATCCATGTTCTCCACAAGATTTGACTGGAGAACCAAATCCCTTAGAATCTTTGGACAGAGGATTTCCCTATCAGCCACCGAGAAAACCTATTATATTTTGCATGAGAAAGACTGTAATTAATCCATTAACTAGAGCTTGGAAGCTTGGTTAGATGTGGTGAGATGGTCCAGACCTAAAAGTAAAACACAACAAGATTAGTGTCCTCCTTGAATCATGGGCCTGACACTGGTGACTGAGTGTTTTACACTGGTAATTAATAACTAAATAACACACTGGATCTGCTTGCATGGTGAGGATAATTATTTTAGTTGTGTATAGATTTTGGTCTTGGTATGGACATTTTAGACGAATAGTCATGTAATAGTGGAATATTAAAACTTGTGTCTTTTAGTACAGTAACTGTTTAATACTGAGTGGTATTCATATTGATAAAGATTTTATGTATGATTTAATTCAATATACTTGATTGATTAAAATTTCTTACCACTTTGCCATAACAGACTATTTATATTTCCACCTATGTTTTGCTTGTAAATGAAAGAGATCATTTGAGGGTTCAGACAAGTTTAAGATCAAAGGGGGAAAGTATCAAAAAGCTTTGGAGAAAAAGCACTGCTACTGCAGAGTAATTTGTGAGAAATGGTAGTCATGTTTATTGCTGTAGCTCTGCTAATGATACAATGTGGCAAAAGTAATTCAGGCAACATGCCAGTATTCCTAGCATTGTGTCAATGAGGGTCATTCAAAGTAACCCTACAACATAGCCTTAAAAGAATGAACAGCTGTTGCTTTGCAGTAAAATGTAAATGAAACAGAGGCTAAATTTTAAAGTAAAACCATTAGCCTGGGGGTCAGCAGTGAATAACACCTCCAAATCCCATATTGCATGTGATGGCTTGTTTAGACTATATAATCTTTTTTATTGCTGTGCTGGGCCTAGTTATGTGTGTGCACATTTGTGCCATGTACATTTAATCAGTCATATTTATATTTTCTTATTTTTATTATACTCTTGTTGCTGTTTTTGGAAACATGCCGTGAAGTATATTCGTGCAGATCCTGAAATGCTGTGAAAGCCATAGATATAGTTATGTATTTGTGTGTGTGTGTGTGTTGCTTGTGTATATAAGAAACAGATGCATAGTAGGCAGTTAAAGTGGATAAATATAGTTTCAAATACAAGCCTAAGTGTATAAATATAACTATATGGGTTAAAGGCAGGCTGATCAGCACAGTTTCATTGTTACTTGTATTCTGTATAATAAAAGAGTAGCTGACATTAAAATGACTGACTGAATGACACTGTCAGATTGCAGAAGATGTAGGGTAAGGTAAGAAAATAACCTTTCTAGCAGTTTGAAGAGCAATTAAGGAGAAGGAGTTAGTGTCTTTCATTGTTTGCTCAATACATTTTTACTGGATACATTTTTTGCAGTGGGAGACTACAGGTAAAGTAAGAATGCTTGTTCTACCCTAAAATAAATTACTAAATATATTGAATAGTTTATAATAATAATTCTAGCTTTGAAACATGATTGGGTTCTGCTATCCAATTTATTTAATTATAGTAAGTTTAACTGTAGTGGTTTCTGATTTTTTCTTTTATTGATGGGGATAGTCTTGACTGTTAAGTTTTAACAGCAATTCATGAAGAAAGTAAGTCAGAAAATCCTTTAGATTTGAAAGGACAGATGTTAGATATGTATAAAATATCTTGAGTTGTGTGAGTTGCCAGCAATGTACTTTTTTCCTAACTTATCATATCTGCGTCCATTGGTAAACTCGGGGGGGGGGGGCTCAAGCACAAACACTGTACTCAGATAGTGAACCAAACTGGCTTTGGGTAGAATGGATTACTTTAACATTTACTTTTATTATCCATGTTTCATTTTATTTATTTTATTTTATTTCCCAGATAATGCTAATGAAAGACAAAATCCAGATATTATCAATATCTGTGTCAAATGCAGACAACTTAGTTCTGATAAGAGTAAGAGAATGAGAATTATGATGTGAACTCTAATTTATTATAAAATAGTACTGTAGTTTTGTTTTTTACTGAAATTCTGTAAGCAATAAAAAACAAAGACTCTACAGATCTGAACATGTAATAGAAGTGGGCTTTTTGTTCTTTCCACAATGTCCTTGAATATTTTAAAAAGCCTAGGAGAACTAGCTAAAAGTAAAGCCATACAGGTTTGGCCTGGGAGTTGTAGTCCAAAAACACATATCTGCATACTTGTAGTTAAAAAGATATCTCTGCCGTCTGCTCTTTTGGCTACTGCAGTTTACATACAGCTGGATTGTGACATCAAATGGAGAGTATTAGTTTGAAAACGTGGATAGCTGATTTGCTTTGTGCAGAAATTTTCATGAATTTGGGACAGCCAGTAGAAAGAATGCTTGCTGAGTTCCTCAATCACATCTGTTTAGACTATCTTGACAGGAAACCTCTGAGAGAAATTTGCATAATACCTCACCTCTAGCTGAGAGTAAGACAAAGAGCTCTCCCCACCTCAGGCTCTGTAATTTGCATAAAATATTCTAGTATCTTTCCTCTTTTGAGAAGCAAACCACACACAAACTATAAGAAGGAGAAGATGGGCTGATAGTTAAGAAAAATGGAAGCCATCCTTCTAGTATTTTCAGTTTCTAAGTAAAATAATAGTCGTTCTGATTTTTGGAAATATACTCAAAAGTAGTATTTTTGGGTGAATAATTTTGTTTTGTTTTTTTCAATGTGAGGCCTTTAACAAAAATGCTGGGAAATCCATTGCCATCCTTCCCAAAAAATTAAAAATGTTGCAGATCCTTGGTCTTGTCTCAAGAATGAGACCAACAAGAATTTACATCGCCACTGCACAGACGTTTCTTATCAGTGTAAATATTGTTTATGGCTGTACATCATAAAACCTAGCACTATAGTACATTACATTGATACACTTTGTATATGTTGACTTTTATTTTACTTTAATGTAAGAAATGTGTTAATGTAGAAAATGTGTTAACAGGTTAAGTGAGACTGGTCTGAGTAACTTGTGCAACACATTAAGTGATACTGATCATTGTCAAAAGAAGAGCGGAAAGTTTTAATTTTGTTTACCGTCATGTTTGCAGTATGGATCCCCACTTTAATTCAGTGTTTATCTTTTATAGCTTCTGTCCTGTTGTGATCAGTTCCAAAATGATGAAGCTTTGGACTTCTATCTGACTAATTAAAAAACACTAGGAGATAACAAGGTAAGTTGCACAATTAATAGGCAATGTAGATGTTTCTGAGATTTGAAATTGGCTCTCATCTGATTTACTATACACTCTTCTAGCGTCTTTGTGTAATGTAATATTATGCTTAGTACTTCCAAATCCACAATTCACGTTAATGGGTGGTGAACATGCGACTAGAAAGGCAGACAATGGAATGATGCCGTATCCATCATTGTTTGTAAACTTCTCAATAACAATTACATATTTGCAGTGGAAACATTTATTGTTTGCACAAGGCTTTTGCTGCTTGATAACTAGCATGAAAAGCACTACATATGTCTTCTTTCTTTTAGTTGTATAATTGGGTCACTATATTGCAGGAAATTCCAGAATTTAGGGAATCACAGCTTTCTCCTTTAGCAAATGCATATTATGAAACTATTTTATTTTGAAAGATCAAAGTTTTCGCTTCCAAGTTATGTATATATGTGTGTGTGTTTATATATTACTTAGAATGTTAGCATTTACATGAATGGTCCTTTTGTTAGTTTTGTTAAATCCTATTCAACCTAAATGTAAGGAATATAAAATAAACTATTATTTTGTAGAGTTGTCTGACATCTGGTACGGGTGAGCATTTACATTATGTTCCTTGTGATGAAGAGCTATTGAGTTAAGGAAGGAGAGGAATCCTGAGTACATTTGAAAATACCAGTTAAGAGTTTGACGGTCAATGAAGGCTTTCTCCTTTATGGCCTCCCAAGATTTGTAAGTGGGTGACACAATCACAGTGAACAGATTTAAAATTTTTGCTCTATCTGAGCAAACTAATTAAATATTTTGCTCTATCTGACTAGTGGAATAAGATGAATAGCACAAATAGGATTTAAAGGGACACCTTTTATTTTTAAATATTCTCACACATTTCACCCTTACTGGTTGGAATGATGTCAAACACATTCATATTGGCATCTAGATATAACTTCAGTAATTAAATATTTTTTTCTGTAGGATATCTGAGGAAATGGATTCACTCCTTTTTCATTTTTTAAATTGGAGAAGGAAGATTTTTTAATTTTTTCTCTCCTTTTTATTATTATTTATATAAATCACGAGAATCCATCATGTTACAAGTACTGTAATACATACAAGGCTTAACATAGTAATCTATCTTACTTATGTAATTTAACTGTTGACCACC
Source organism: Pogona vitticeps (assembly GCF_051106095.1). Classification (NCBI taxonomy): domain Eukaryota; kingdom Metazoa; phylum Chordata; class Lepidosauria; order Squamata; family Agamidae; genus Pogona; species Pogona vitticeps. The sequence continues at coordinate 232,419,219 of NC_135785.1, read as the reverse complement.
TGCTATTCCCACATTTCATGCTTTTCATAAAGCATTTCATAAAGTCACATTTATACCAGTCCCCATTTCATCTTAGAAAAATATCAACCAACAATTTAAATGTTCCAAATTGTTTTCTGAGCCACTTATTGAAGAAGGAAGATAAATTAAATTTTGTTACTTAATAATTATAAATGTATCTCAATGGGTTATATTGGAAATAAGTGCATATTATGTAAAAATGTAATGAAATAGTAAACATTAAGGTTGTCTTGACCATAGCAGTGTGAATCTTATAGCCTGTTACTCTCAGAGAGAAACTCAGAAAAATATTACTCTTTTCTCCTTATAGATAGATTTGTCTGTAAATTCTTTTTCCCCTAAGAAAATTTGTGGGATTTTTTTGAAGTTTCTTGGTCATTTTTTCCTGGAATAAATGCCAAGCTGTGCTGGGTGAATACAATTTTATGTTGAATGGTACATTTCCTGTACAGTGGTCATTTAGGAAGGGGAGAAGAAACAGCAGTCTACACAGATTGTTTTAATGCCTGCACAGAATGGGAGCTGTCCTGCACAGGATTCTCTGGAGAGGCAGTAAAATACCAAACTGTGCCTTTGTTGGTTGTGTTTATATTCCACCTTTCCCCCCAACTGGCCTCAAAGTGGCTTACAAAAGAGTTTAAAATAACAGATATTTAAAATACAAGGGAAATATTATGAATGTTAAAATGGGATTAAATTCATTATAGTATTCAAATTTAAACTATTTTAGTGTTACAGTTCCTGGAAAGAATGGCATCTTTCTTGCCAGGAATCAGTGGGGAGAGCATTATGATGTGCAGAATTCAGGACTTCCCTACACAAAACAGGAAAAAACTGAAAAAATAGTAAGAAGGAATACAAGACTGGTGCCCTGTTTTCATGGGAAGCCAGACAATCTCTCTGATGCAAGAGGAAGTGTCAGCCAGGCACATGGTGAGCTTTGGAAAATGTCTGAGGATTATACATTTCACTAGTGTTTGTCACATCCATACATATTGTAGCTTGGAGAAGATATTCACAGAAGCGGTTCTCCAAATGGGTCAGTATGAACTGAAGGTGGAGTCTCAAGAAGTGCAGTACCAGATGTACTGTCTTTTTGAAAGCCCTTTCATCTTGCATCAGCCAGGCCAGTAACTATTTCCAACCTCATGGTATTTTAATGCTTTTTAAAAATACCCTGTCAGTGAAAACTATTGGGGGAGTTAGTTGAATCTGTTCCAGTATCGTACAGCTGCTTGTAGATACCGTCATATATCCAAATGTATGTTTTTCCTTCACATTTAAAAATACTATATGCATTGGCCAAAATACATTCATTAGCATATCTTACAATATTTGATGAGATACAGAGAAAGTTAAAAGCAGATGAAGGTCCCAACAGGACCCATAGAATTAATTAGATTTATATGGTTGTGGACTTACCAGTCCGCAGGTGAATCAGATATGGTCATTTCGGATTTATTAAGGCTTTTAAAGTTATAGGCATTGATAAGAGTAATTGTATTAATTGTATTAATATTAATTGTATTAATATTGTTGTTAGCCGCTCAGAGTGGTATAGATGTATCAGATGGGCGGGATATAAATCAAATAAATAAATAAATAAATAAATAAAGAGTGTTGGGAAAGCAGTTCTGTATGTGCTTACAAATGTCTCTTTTGCTTACTTAATACTAGATATCTCCTAGACTTAAGTCTAGTCAAATTAAATTCTGGAATGTACTCTGTAGAGTTACACCTAGTTCAAAAGGAAGGGGAGAATAGAAATTGAAATTTTATTTGTTTGTTTAATTTATATAATGTCGATCTGGCTACTAAGGCCACCTTTGGGGGTTTACAACAAAATAAAACACTAATAGTAGTATTAAATAATAAGAGCATAAACATCACAGTAATATAAAAAATTGGGAAGAAGGATATAGTAATTATTAAATGGAAAAGGAAAATAAAGATAAAAAGGATTAAAAGGAGAGAACAACCTGGCCAGGAATATACAAACACACATATTGTGACAGGGAAAAATGACTTTCCTTATATTTGCAACATCTCAGCTGTCAAGTACCAGACTCACTTTTTAAGGTATTGCAGGCCACTGCAGAAAAGGATTCATATTTTACTGCTTTACATCCTTGGCAAAATAAATATAACATCAACATCTGATTTTGTTACCTTGGACTCTTTATTATGGTATGTATCTGTGCTGCTTGAATCTATATTATATCAGTTGGACGGAAAAGCTAAATTGATTTTAATAGCAGAAATTATACGTTCTATTTATTGATTGATTTGGTACATGTATTTTTTGTCTGCCATCATGGACCTCAAGGCAGCATATATAAAAATAATTCTTAGGAAAATATTACAGAGAAAAAAGAACATTCAGAGGCAAGACAATTGCTATCATTATCATTCAAAATTGTTATTCTATCTAAAGAACACAAATACGTACATATTCAGTTGATGCTTGGATGTAAAAGATAGACATGAACCATAGGATTAATACTTGTCATTATTTTCCACAAATGCATTTATATTTTATTTATGTAAACAATAGCAAAAACAAACAACATGAAGTTTCTGTGTGAGCTATCATTCGTTGTCCTGATTGAATAACTTGTCCCCAACAGTTTTATCCTGAAAAGCATGAAAAAGAAGAGTGCACACAATGCTGTGTTTTAGTTTTTAGGATTTTTTAAAAGCTTCAGACTGGAATACAATAGATCTATTTAGGATCTTTTCTTCCTTTCTTTTTTTTAAACTCTGGGATTCTCATTGAGCTCTTTTCTTGTCACTATATTCTCAGGGACATCTGTGATTTCTGCAGAATATATTTCTGTCTCTGTTCCAAGTCTCGCGATGTACAGGACATAAATACAATCTGATCTCTAACCTCCCATTTAGTATTTTCCATGTGATCAAGATGTTTTGGTCCTTCCTTTGAGGGCAGAGTAACATTACTAATCCTCTAAAAATACATATGCATTATTTTAGGAGCTTTTAAAAATAACTTACATTGTATAAGGCATGTAGGATAAATATATATTTTGCTCTATATATTTTGTTTAAAATACAGTAATAATATTTGAAAGAAAACAACATATTCTCTACAATGAAAAGAATGAATAATAATTTAGAAAATGTGTATTTTCTTACCCATTCCCATTTTATGAAGGGAAACAGTTTTTTGCTTTACATTTGCTTAAAGCAAATTTAATCTGCTTTTTTAAAAAAAGCTACTGATTTATTTTGAATTATTTTCTATATTTTACTCTTTTAAATTCCAAACAGGCTCATTGGTGGTATACCTACTAATCTTGCTATTTTAAAACAGTGGACCAAGGACCACCCTACCACATGGACAGAAATGTCCGTTGAGTTGAATTTTTAGATATTATTAAAAGGGACAGTCTTTTTCAGTTTAGGCTTTTTTTACAAAGTGCAGATACATACAAAATTTTAACAACTCACCAAACCTTTAACTGACATGCTTAAGAGTCAAGGGGTTTAGAGAATTTTTCACATAGAAGGAATTGTTTCTTGCCCTGGAAGGACTGTGAATACTGGTTTTGCCAGAGGCACTATGAATAGTATTCTTAAGAATGTCATTCATCAACAGAAATTAGATGCAAACTTTTTTTTTCAAATAATAGTTTCCAGTTTAGAACAAATTTTATTGGTAGTTTATAGAGGTTTTATCGGTATTATCAAACCTCTCTGATCATTCATTGCTAATATGAGGATCCCTCTAGCTTTTAAATTCTCCTAAACTAATTTGTGACACGATAATACATTGCACATTCTATATGTTAGCTAGAGTAATTTTATTGAGTTTTATTGATGGTTTTAAAAGTATTTTCCTGCCCTTGTAAGCTCTTATGATAGAAGGGACATCGTGGCACTGCGGGTTAAACTGCAGAAGCCTCTGTGCTGCAAGGTCAGAAGACCAGCAGTCGTAAGATCGAATTCATACGATGGAGTGAGCTCCCGTCGCTTGTCTCAGCTCCTGCCAACCAAGCAGTTCGAAAACATGTAAATGCAAGTAGATAAATAGCTACCACCTTGGTGGGAAGGTAACGGTGTTCTGTGTCTAGTCAAACTGGCCACGTGACCACGGAAACTGTCTTCGGACAAACGCTGGCTCTATGGCTTGGAAACTGAGAGGAACACAGCGCCCTAGAGTTGGACATGACTGGACTAAACGTCAAGGGGAACCTTTACCTTTGCCTTATGATTTATAAGTTGAATAAAATTAGTTTTCCTTGTCTTAGACTCTAGTGTACACATGCACTTTGTATGCTTTGTAAAGGATTTTTTCCATCTCTTTGTTGTTCTTTAGTCGTTAAGTCATGTCCGACTCTTCGTGACCCCATGGACCAGAGTATGCCAGGCCCTCCTGTCTTCCACTGCTTCTTGGAGTTTGGTCAAATTCATGTTGGTAGCTTCGATGACACTGTCCAACCATCTCATCTCCTGATGTCCCTTTCTCCTCCCTCACACTTTCCCAACATCACGGTCGTTTCCAGGGAGTCTTCTCTTCTCATGACATGGACAAAGTATTGGAGCCTCAGCTTCAGGATCTGTCCTTCCAGTGAGCACTCAGGGTTGATTTCCTTCAAAGTGGATAGGTTTGTTCTCTTTGCAGTCCAGGGGATTCTCAAGAGTCTCCTCCAGCACCACAATTCAAAGGCATCAGTTCTTCTGTGGTCAGCCTTCTTTATGGTCCAGCTCTCACTTCCATACATCGCTACTGGAAAAACCATAGCTTTGACTATGTGGACTTCTGTTGGCAAGGTGATGTCTCTGTCTAGGTCTGTCATTGTTTTCCTCCCAAAAAGCAGACATCTTTTAATTTTGTGACTGCTGTCACCATTCTGCAGTGATCATGGAGCCCAAGGAAGTAAAATCTGTCACTGCCTCCATATCATTCCCTTCTATTTGCAAGGAGGTGATGGGGCCAATGGCCATGATCTTGTTGTGTTTTTTTTTTATGTTGACCTTCAGACCGTTTTTTGCACTCTCCTCTTTAACCCTCATTATGAGGTTCTTTAATTCCTCCTCACTTTCTGCCATCAGAGTGGTATCATCTGCATATCGGAGATTGTTGATATTTCTTCCGGCAATCTTAATTCCAGTTTGGGATTCATCCAGTCCTGCCTTTCACGGGAAGTATTCTGCATATAAGTTAAATAAGAAGGGGGATAATATATAGCCTTGTTGTACTCCAGATCTTTCTGGTATAATTCCTCTGTGTATTCTTGCCACCTTTTCTTAATGTCTTCTTTTTTGTTAGGTCCTTAGCATTTTTGTCCATCTTTGTACAAAATGTTTCTTTAATATTTCCAATTTTCTTGAACAGATCTCTGGTTTTCCCCTTTCTATTTTTTCCCCTCTATGTCTTTGCACTGTTCATTTAAAAGGCCCTCTTGTCTCTCCTTGCTATTCTTTGAAAGTCTGCATTCAATTTTCTGTAATTTTCCCTATCTCCCTTACATTTTGCTTCCCTTCTCCTCTCTGCTATTTCTAAGGCCTCATTGGACAGCCACTTTGCTTTCTTGCATTTCCTTTTCTTTGGGATGGTTTTTGTTGCTGCCTCCTGGACAATGTTACGAGCCTCCAGCCATAGTTCTTCAGGCACTCTGTCCACCAAATCTAGTTCTTTAAATCTGTTCTTTACTTCCACTGTGTATTCATAAGGGATTTGGTTTAGATTATACCTGACTAGCCCAGTGATTTTTCCTACTCTCTTCAGTTTAAGCTCGAATTTTGCAATAAAAAGCTGATGATCAGAGCCACAATCAGCTCCAAGTCTTGTTTTTGCTGACTGTATAGAGCGCTTCTCCATCTTTGGCTGCAGAGAACATAATCAATCTGATTTCGTTATTGGTCATCTGGTGGTGTCCATGCGTAGAGTCACCTCTAGTGGTGTTGGAAAAGAGTGTTTGTGATGACCAGTTTGTTCTCTTGACAGAACTCTATTAGCCTTTGCCCTTCTTCATTCTGAACTCCAAGGCCAAACCTACCTGTTGTTCCTTTTATCTCTTGACTCCCTACTTTAGCATTCCTGTCCCGTATAATGAGAAGAACATCTTTCTTTGGTGTCAGTTCTAGAAGATGTTGTAAGTCTTCATAGAATTGGTCAGTTTCAGCCTCTTCAGCATTGGTGATTGGTGCATAAACTTGGATTACTGTGATGTTGAAAGGTCTGCCTTGGATTCATATTGAAATCATTCTATCATTTTGAAATTGTATCCCAGTACAGCTTTTCCCACTCGGGCTACTCCATTGGGATTCTTCTACGGGATTCTTGCCCAAAATAGTAGATATAATTGTCTGAATTGAATTCACCTATTCCCGTCCATTTTAGCTCATTGACGCCTAGGATGTAAATGTTTATTCCTGCCATCTCCTGTCTGACCACATCCAGCTTATTAAGGTTCATAAATCATTCCAGGTTCCTATGCAGTATTTTTCTTTGCAGCATTGGACTTTCCTTTCACTTCCAGGCACGTTCACAGCTAAGCATCCTTCTGGCTTTGGCCCAACCACGTCATTAGCTCTGCAGCTACTTGTCCTTGTCCTCTGCTCTTCTTCAGTAGCATGATGGATGCCTTTTGACCTGAGGGGCTCATCTTCCAGCATCATATCTTTTAGCCTTTTGTTTCTGTTCATGGGGTTTTCTTGGCAAAGATACTGGAGTGGTTTGCAGTTCCTGCTCCAGGTGGATCGCGTTTAGTCAGAACTCTCCACTATGACCTGTCCATCTTGGGTGTCCCTGAATGGCATAACCCATAGCTTCGCTGAATTACTCAAGCCCCTTTGGCACAACAAGGCAGCAATCCGTGAAGGGGTTCCATCTCTTGCCTGTCATAACAACAAACAAACATACTTCCATAACATAATGCCATTTGCCAGAGATGTTACAATACAGTCTCACTGAAGTTACCAAAGGAAAGATGAGTATTCTATGTTTTCAGTTCAAGACATAATTAATACCAAGAATGCCAACAATTACATTATTAAGTTCAGATGAGGCCAGACAGACTCAATGGGCAAAATGTGTTTATTTACAGTATTTTGTAAATGGACCATAGTTGATCGATTGACATGAAACTTGGTTTCATGTTCTCATAATAAAATCAGTTTTTATTACTCAGGGAAGTCATTCAGGATTCATTACTGATCACAACTGGTGTAACACCAAATACTACCGTATTCAAGATTAGCCTGAGAAATATTTCCTTGTAGTGCTATATTCCAAATTCAGAGATGCAGGTGTAGCATGATCTCAGTGAGAGAAGGCACATATTACATCTATTCCTATTGTAATATTGCTATTCACTTAAAATGTGTGTATCCCAAATACATCCAATTCATTAAAAAAAAAGACATGTTGACTGAAGTTATTTGTGTTTGTGCAGTCAAAGTCATTTGACTTACTTAAATTGCTTCTTATGATTAGATGCTTTATATTTATTATATGGCCAGCTTGATAGTCTCCAAAGCTCTCGTTCTTGATGCTGTCCACCTTACTGCAATGTGCCGGTTTGTGGATGGGGTGGGGGGCTTATATTGCTTTTTGATCTCACACTTTACTGAGAGTGAGAGCCACTTTAATACATACAGAGTCATTTCTTGGGCTGACTCTATTTTAAAATGTCACAGCTAATGTGACTTTTAAAAATAATTTTTTTGCTGAGTAGAGATCCCTGAGCAAAACATAATTCCTCAAACTACTTACAGACTTGCCTTCAGAATCATGGTGCAATACGAGCTCTTTAAAATTTTGGTTGTTCAAATTGCTATACAGTATATTTTGAAGACTCCAAAAGTTGATGGTTACAACTTCTGCATCAACTTCATCAACATCAACCTCTGTAAGGTGATGGTTACAAGCATTTCACCTTATTTACCATAATACTTGACCAGTGTAAATTTGGTTCATATTATATCCTAACTAAAGGGATCTTGTTTGTAATATACTTTTTTTAAAAGCTAGAATTAGATAAAATAGGCCACAGTTCTGTAACATTCGGTATTAATTTATATGAAAGCTACATCTGGGTCAACCATTTAAATAAATTGGATGGCATATAAACTGATGTTGATTAACAACCTTCCTGTCCACACAGACATAGTTGAAACAACAAACTCGGGGATGTTAATGTGTATTGCCTGATTAACTTGTAACTAGTTAAATTTGTTCTGTTCTGTTCTGTTCTGTTCTGTTCTTTCTTTCTTTCTTTCTTTCTTTTGCGGCAGAACCAAAGGATGGTATTGTGGGGTACATTCAGTATTGGTCCTACCTATTATGTAGTATTTAAGTGAATTGTGACCAAGTCCCAGTATTTTCAGTGACTTTAAGCAGAACTAACATTGGATTATCTCTTTCCTTGTCAAGTTAGCATAGTGGCAAAGAGAATAAACAGTGACCTGGATGCTAGCAGGTCAGATTTACTAATTAGACTTCTGGAGTATTATTTGGAAGATCTCTATCTGTCCAGTGCACCTGGCTCTATAATAGAAGGATGATAACTCCAGCCTGCTGTTGTTGCAGGGCATATGCAAATGTGTGTGAACTGCTTTAGGCACTAAAGAAAGAATACTAGAAAGGACAGAAAGAAGAATGCTGCCTAATATGAGCAGCCTCGTTTCAAGCAACAGAATTGTGGGGCAATATGACAATGAGGGGAGAGTTTGGGGAAATGTTTCTATTTCCAGGGTCAGAAGCCTGTAGGTAAAAGCAAGCAAGAAATGCATCTCACATCACCACGCCCCCATGTTTTTAATCCAAACCTTTTAAGCAACATATTTGTTGCATTCAGGCAGATTACAAACCCTAACCAAATAAACCAAAGACCCTGTCCAAACTGGTTTGCCCTACACGATCCAATGATTTAAAGCAGTGGTCCCCAACTTTTTTAACTCCATAGACTGGTTGGAGAAGGCGGGGTACCTCCCTGAGCTCACGCACATGTGTGAAGGAGTGGGCGTACAGGTGCATGGGCATGTGCACACTAGTGGGCATGCGTGAAGGAACGGGGTGCTCACGCGGGCACGCATGCACTCGCGTGCATGCGCGAAGGGTGGGGGGCACTCCCCTGCACTCACAAAGTGGCTTTGGGAGCTTTCACGTGCATGCACACACTCACGCACATGCGTGAAGGGGCTGTGGGGGAGGGGGAGTGCATGCAGGGCATGGGAGATCTGTCTTCACAGTCCGGTCTGGCCCAGGCCGCGGACAGGGGGTTGGGGACCCCTGGTTTAAAGGATACTATAAAAATGCTGTATTTGATTCTCCTCATATTTTAAAACTAGTACATAATTATCTGTGTACACTTTTAAAATTACATTTTGTATATTTTAGCCATAAATATGTTTTATGAGCTGGTCACTCTACCGTAATAAAAAAACTCAATTACTGTACTGCCCCATGTTGCCACTGTATCACTCTAACTTAGCCATTGGTGGGAACATATCTAATTACAGCAGTTTGGTGCCACTTAAAGTGATGGGAAAATATAACACAAAAACAGAGAAATTTTTGCAGCTTCTGCTGCTTATTACCAGTGTAGCATTCATTCCTGAAATGCGCCTTTTTTCCTCCCCTGCAAAACAAATTTCTTTTGTTTAATCCTTTTTAACCATCCTTTTTCCAGACTTTGATTGAAACATTTCCTGTATAATTCCCAAAGCAGCAATAATATAAGTACTGGTGGTGGTTTGTATTCATATGAAGTCAGTTTGTATAAAATAAATGCACATAGAAACTGGCCTGCTGTCTGCTTGTATATTCCATTTTCAGCAAGAGTTACTGACTCTGTTACTGACTTCTTTTAGGAATGACCATTAAATGCAGGATGGGTTTTGTACAGACTGAACTTTGGACTGGGGATTAACGTGGGAAGGGGTGGGTAAATCTATATGCTTCTGATAGCATTTCATGGGCCACAATCTTATTGAGTTTTTATACCATCACAGAGTAGCAAATGCCTACATTAACTTCTTGACTACCAGAATTTAAGCCAATTGCATTACATCACTGAGCATAAGTAATAGGATTTTGGTCACTATATTTTTCTGCTTGGAGGGAAAGGGACTGTTATTTATGTTGAGTAAAGTTGTCTATAAATCCAAATAACCAAAGAGATAATCGTTTCCATTATAAACATGACCCTTGACAGGTGATAAACATACCTAGAAAACTGTCATTTCTGGCAGTAACTTTCTATTTGGTGTTTCAACAGTGTTTTTTATAGGTCAGGGTTCAATCCAGAGTGACACCCAAATACTTTCGGATGGGTTGATGTTCCAAAATCTTGCATTCCTAGCTAACACAGAGTTTCCTATCTGCGTCTCTGTTTTTTAAGTGGAAGGCACAGACCTGGCTCATGCAGAATTATTACTGGCTGCATGAAACCATTGAAAAAGTCAATTATTTTCCTGGCATTGCCCCTGCAGAAGTATATCAAGAGGTGCTAGCAAATAAATAAATAAATAAATAAATAAATAAATAAATAAATAAATAAATAAATAAATAAATAAATAAATAAATAAATAAATCTATCTATCTATCTATCTATCTATCTATCTATCTATCCATCTATCCATCCATCCATCCATCCATCCATCCATCCATCCATCCATCCATCCATCCATCCATCCATCCATCCATCCATCCATCCATCCATCCATCCATCCATCCATCCATCCATCCATTTATTTATACCCCACCCATCTAGACCCAAGTCTGCTCTGGGTGGCTAACAATAAAAAATGGCATAAAAGCAATATAATAAAATAGACAACAATAGTAATATCGTTCAAGATGGGGAAAAGATAAAAATAATCAAGTGCTGACAGGAGGGAAAGCCTCCCTAAAGAGCCAGGTCTTAAGTTGGCTCTTAAAAACACCCAGCGAGGAAGCTAGACAGATCCCTGAAGGGAGACTGTTCCAAAGACGAGGGCCTACTGCCGAGAAGGCCTGGTTTCTTGTTCTTTCTCTCAGGGCCTCCTCAGCGTTAAGTCCCTCAGCCGCCCTTCCTGACTAGAATGAGTGATTTGAGTACATCTAGGTGGGAGGAGGCATTCCACTGGATATTGAGGTCCTAAACCATTTAGGGCTTTATGTGTTACTGTTAACACTTTGAAATCAATGTGGAAATGAACGGGCATCCCAACATCAAGATAGTGAACAAAATAGAGTAATACAGCACCAAAAACATCCACTTTATGGACACCAACCCCCTAGACCAGTGGTTCCCAACCTTAGGTAACCCAGGTGTTCTTGGACTGCAGTTTCAAGAAGCCTTCACCACTGTAATACAGCACCACTTAGGAAGCTATTTGATTCATTAAATTCTATGAGTGAGCACCCCTTCCCACACAACATGGGGGGTGACTCACAGGAAGCAGTGAGACTAAGAGGGCATTTCCCTCTTTTCCCTAGCTGAAGCACATGGAATGAAGCAGACATTGATAGTTAAAATACATCTCTTTTGCCTTTCAGTTTCTCCTCTTCCAGTCCCAAAACTCTACCTGGGGGAATTCTAAGTGATCTCTAGAACTAGAATTCTAAAAGTCTCATGTCTAAATGATACATAAGCTTTTGAAAGTGATAGTTTACTTCATCACCGAATTAGCTGTGTATAGATAGCTAGACAGGGAAATGCAAATTAGTAGAGGAGGAACAAAAATGTTTTAGTAAATTAATTATAAAAGGGATTCAAATCTTTCAAATTCTGCTAGCTAAAGTACAAAACATCCAAAAACATGGAACCATAGGACAGATAATAATTTTTTTTTCTATCAAGAGAATCACCCATAATCTACCATATTTTTCGCTCCATAAGACGCACCTCCAAATAAGACGCACCTCATTTTTAGGAGAGGAAAACCGGAAAAAAAATATTCTGGCAAATTCATAAGGCAGTAGCAATAGATAGATGTTGTCACATCAATTACCTCAAACTTCTTGCAGTGTACAACACAGTGAGAGCTTTTGAACAATTTGTAGTTGGCAAAGTTATTCCAATAGCCACAGACAACAACACTACAATGCTTTATATCAACCACCAAGGAGGAACAAAATCCATGTCTTTCTTGCTACTAACAGTACAGTTTTGGGACTGGTGTATTCTCAAGCATGTCATTTCACAAGTCATACATGTACCAGAAGTGGAGAATCATGAAGCAGACTTCTACAGCAGCATGACACACAATGAGTGGGAATTACAGTACCATCTCAAGTTTTAACACTTATAATGAATTGTTATTGCACTGAAAGAGATGAATAAACAGATTGTTGCTGGGTAGTCAATAAGAGCTATGATGAAGAAATCACCACCAGCACAGGTGTAAGCAAACAGCAAAGCATGCCTCACTTCCACTCCCTCCCTTCCTCCCTTCCTTCCTTGCACCACAAGTTTTTTCTCTCTCCATCATTCGGTTCTTTACTTTGCAGCATGCAGCATGTCCACAGAAAGTGTGCTTACTTTTATCAGCTTTTTGCAGCTGATCCTCCTGTTTCCTCCACTCTCTAATCATTTTTTCAGATGAGGAGGCCCAAAATGTCTCTGCACTGATCACTGTTTCCATACTCCTTAGCATATTTTACTACCTCTAGTTTAAAAGTAATGCTATATGCTAGCCTTTTCTGTTTTGCACTGGTAGAATGAGTTCCCATACTCTGCAAGAAAAATGTGCCCCTTATTCATCACCACATATACTGCTTCCTTTTACAAATATAATCTCAAAGCAGCACAGAATCATAGAATAATGGAGTTGGAAGGGGCCTATAAGGCCATCAATTCCAACCCCTGGTTCAATGCAGGAATCCAAATCAGAGCAGATCTGACAGATGGTTGTCCAATTTTAGAGACTACGATAGGATAAAATACAGTAGCTGGGAATCACAATGAAAAGATAAAATCTACCAGCAATATTGTAGAACAACAATGATTAAGAAAAACCAATAAAAACAGGGGGAGCGACACCATGCAGCTTTTGTTAACACAAAAATACTACTAAAATTTCTATTTCCAGTTGTGTGTGTGTACATGTGAAATGCTATTTATGAAATGTTGGGTTCTTAAACCAGTTTTCAAGATTTCAAAGCCTTACTTGAACATATTCAGATCTGCCCTCTGCAATTCAAATTGCCTTGCTCTATAAAAACTGGACTCAGCTAATGTGGCAAGCTAATACACCAAATAAAACCTGTAGCCCTAGTAGTAATAGATTAAGGAAAGGAGTGTTAGGTCCCTTTTTGGTTTCCCTTTTGAACTTTATTCTGCATGTGCTCAGTGCCTTTTTAATCATTCTGTGCTTCAGAATGAAATTTGGCTAACAATACACATTAGCCTCCCCCCCCCGGTCCCTTAATGTTTTAAATATCTGCAAAATTACTTCTATTTAGGCCTAATTTATGATGAAGTGATGCAGCTTCCTGCAAAGCTCTGAACTACAGAGAGCTATTCTAGCAGGCTCTCAGTAGTAACTTTATCTTCCCCTCACCATTCTCAGGCCTGTTTAAGTTACTGCCAATTTTAGAAGCTTTTGTTTCTGTCCTCTCTCCCTCTCCCTCTCTCTCTCTGCTTCTCAAAATGTCTGGCTAGTCACATGGTCTAACTTCTCTGCAGAAGGTGAAGGGAAAGAGACTCCTCCTTCCTGCTTTGCTTCTCCAATAGAGAAGCCTACTGGGTGATGCAAGCAGGCAGATATGCTAATATGTGTGCACTGGAGGATTGTGGGAGGAACATCTAGCCCCTGATGGGGGTCCTGTGGGGCACCCCAAAACACTGAGTAGCTCTCCTGGCCTCTTTCAGGACTGGGGCTGTGCAGCACTGTTCTGATCAGGAGGTACAGCCGGCGGTCACCATGCCTTTTGGGGATAGTGCACACAAAGGGCCAGGAGGGCTTAGGGGCCATTCAAACTCAGACCTGGCAGGGGAGATACCATTGTTGTAAAAGTGGTTTTCCCAGGGTAAGGCTCATCTATTGCACTTCGGATGAGCTGACCCCCATGATTTCCCCAAATGTGGGAAAATCAACTGCCTAAGTGGGAGATTGTGTTTCCCTTGGTCTTTCTAGAACCACCCTTTGGTCCTTTGGTATTTTCACTGCTTGCTGCCATAGGCCTGTTTGCCTTGCTGGTTTTCCAGGTGGGCTGCAGGAGGCAGATCCTAGAAAGCTAGCAGTGTAGAATGGTGAGGTCCAAACAGAAAGCAGTCTCTGCTGCCAGTTCAGAGGCCTCCCAGCATGGCAGTGGGAGGTTTTTGGCTGGTGGTGGCTGAACCCTGGGTTACTGCATTCACTCCATAAGACGCATGTACTTTCCCTCCCACCTTTTTGGAGAGAAAAAGTGCGTCTTATGGAGCGAAAAATACGGTATCTTTCATATATGTCCATAATTTAAAATTTTGAATTGTTCTGATATTAATCAAGAGAAGAACGAAAATGGGTACTTCTCCAATTTTACAGTGGTCTCATATGAGCTTGGTCATATAATAAATACTTGAGTCACAGTCCATGTCCCTCCACAGTTCAATGTGCCAGAGACCTGGAGAGATGTTCTATAGGAACATCTTGAAGATAATGATTGGTCATTTTGAAATGAGTTTGGGCAGGGGTCAGAGGTGGGCAGAGCTCAACAGTGCTTCAGTTGTAAACTTACATTGACAGAAAAGTACAGAAAAGAAAATGTATCTTACAATCACCACTGTTTTGTTTTGTTAAACCAGGGGAAACCTTGACAAGATTTCAAGAGAGATGATATATTTCATGCCTATTATCCAATAATTGTTTGCTGTCCAATTCTGTGAGTGCTTTTGTTGTTAAACTTAGTATATTGTCCCTGTAGATGTTTGTTCACATAACTTCTAGAGTGGTAATTTCCAAGGAAGAAGGCTCTTTGGGCTGGTCTCATTTGCAGGCCTTGGAGAAAAATCCCAATATGAGTTTGTAAATATAATGAAATCTATCAGTTACACAGTGCTGCAAGATGAAAAAGTGTCATAATAAAAATATACTTTTAATAACTATACCAATAGAATTTAATGAATAATGTGCATTAGATCATTTATTTAGTACAGTTTAAAAGTTATTTTTATTCATGTAATATTCACAATTAGATGAATAGTCTTCTTGAGCTGTGGATGTTCCTGAATCATTGCTTCCTGTGGAAAATTACATTCATGTAAATGTTACTTTTTCTCCTTCTTATGATGTTTCAAAATTGTTTCAAAACTATTTTTAGCCATTCATTTTTCCTCTGACATTTTCCTATGGACACATTCTTAAAGCCTGCTATGAGCTGAATTATTACAAGTATTTTCAAAAGTTGAATCGAAAGAGACATGATCTCAAATTAATCAGCATAGAGCTGAAGTCTTAGACTTCTCACAAGCAAATTCCCAGCCCCTTTTTTCTTCTGTGTCCTGAAATTATGCACATCTGTACCACTTTATCTGCACTACACATACAGAGTCAGCATGGGTATTGAAAGAGGAGACCCATATTCAAATCTACTCTCAGCTATCAAACCCTTTCAGTGAAATTGTGTACCCTAGGTAGGATAGGACCAACTCAACATTATGCCCCTGGTAACTAGAGTAACTCTGAGGTAGAAATTCTATCCACAAAGCACTTCTGCCAGTCCATTATGCAATGATTGCAATAGAAATTGCATAGTTGATTGCACTATTCTCTGTTGCCTCAGTATAATGCTCAGCAAATTTACATGGGTGTAACTTTATATTATACCTGCACAAACAGGATTTCAGCCACTCAGTGACTTTGGGTAGTTGCTATTTTTCACTCTAATCTATCTAAATAACAGGGTTATTGTGAGTATAGGAAAGAGAGAACAATGTATGCTGCCTTAAAGTTCTTTGATGAAAGGTAGAGAGAAAAATTAAACAAAAAGTGGATGAATGTAATGGGGTGTGTGTGTGTGTGTGGCGAGAATAAACAAAACAAAAATATGCTTGTTATGATCTCTTTTTTATTGTCTTTTTTATTTATTGTACATTTAATTTTGCCGTAAACATCCTTGATTTCAATGGTGAGGGTAGTTCTTTCAATAATGAAGGTTGCAACTATTTCACATCATCCTTATATTCATAGTTGATGTGTTTAGGTCATTAATGGGTTGTCAATTGTCTGATGACAAGCCTTTCCATACTTAATTAAGGTCCTCTTTAGATAACAGACATGCATTCCACTCCCGAGGTTATATTTAAAGCCTTACCAGATTGTTGGAACCTGTCAAAGTTTGTGATCCAGGCTTCGAGAGCCAAATGTCACATCCAAGGTATGAAAATTCAGTGGAATGTACTACGAGGCGGTGCTTTGTTCAGTTTAGCATAAAATAGTCTCTAGTGTTTTGTTATTCCTAATAATTGTGTTTAATTTCTGTGGATTGCTTTCATGGTACATGAAATTTCTTTCAGTGATCATTAGTTTTTCATTGTAAAACAAAATACAAATTATTTGAGCATTTTTGTTGGGTTTCACTTTGGCGAGTGGGCTTTAATTAATGTTTTGTTATGTGTAATCTTTCTAAACTTCCTACGCTGTAGTTTTTATATTCTGCGGGTATTATCATAGGATGGGAGTGGGTGGGAAACATACAAGCCTGAACAAAGAGCAACTTAAAGTTATTGGCTTGTAGCACATACAAAGGAAGTACAGGATGTTTATGTGAAGCAAGTTCCCTACTCCTCTTCTTTTTTGGCCCAGAAAAGTCCTGAACTGTGGGACAAGGTATAGCTGTGATAGGAAAAATCAGGGGAATTAGGACCAGATTGTGATATTCCAGATCTTTTCTTAAGTTTCCTAGATCATAAAGATCCTGATCAGGGGTACAGGGAACTAGCATGGCAAGAAAGGAAAGGTTGGTAGGTAGTGTAAGTGTCCTTCAAGTTCTGATGCATTAGATATAAACTCTTAGGGTTGACATTGATTGAAAGACAATAAATGTACAACTGCACAAGTAAATATGAGAAGTCTTTATACATTCCAAGGGAATCAAGCCATAATACAACCTCCCAGAAAACTGTCCAGTTTTTTGTTAAAAGGGAAAAAAAGAGGCTTCTACTGAAGTGCAAAACAGGGTAGGTACACATTTCCATGCATGTGTTTCCTGTACTTGATGGTAGGTAGGTAGGTAGGTAGGTAGGTAGGTAGGTAGGTAGGTAGGTAGGTAGGTAGGTAGGTAGGTAGGTAGGTAGGTAGGTAGGTGGGTGGGTGGGTGGGTGGGTGGGTAGGTAGGTGGGTTGGTGGGTTGGTGGGTTGGTGGGTAGAGCAGTATAACAAAATAAATTTTATAGAATCCCAGTAATAAGGTTTTAAAGTATTAAGTGGTACTATGTGAAGACACAGTGTTAGTGGAAGAAGCAGGAGAAACGTAATAATTTTAGAGTTCAGTTTCATGGGACATCTTTGCTCTCTTGTACCAAAATTGGATTGTGTGAGCCACTCCTATAGAGCAAGTCTTCTACATTTTGTGTACAGGAAAGAGCCACTTTCCAAACACTGTTCATTTGCATGAGCGTCTGAGAAATTTTCTCACAGTTCTGCCTGTGGAGCCTGTCACTAGCAGTCAAATAAGGACAATTTTACCATTCTCTCCTGCTGCTCTGAATTTTTTTCAGTGCCAGTACATGTATTTGTTATTCTTTATGACTCCCTTTGAAGTTGGGAATCCAAGGGGAATCTAAAACCGACCAGATGTTTCTGCTGCTGGATATGCAAGAAGATGGCAAGAATTCCAGTTTAACTGAAACTCAGTGCTGCATGAATGCCATTGCAGCTAAAATACTCCCGGCTAGATTTATTTATTTATTTTTATTTGCACTTGCCATCCAAGAAGTAATATCTTATGTCACTTACCTAGGAGAGGAAGATAGATAAATTATCCAAGTAAACAGGGTATCAGCAGCTGGCCCTGTCGATTTCCCGTATGATGTTTTAGTTTCATTGTGCAGCATGTTTCCTACCTACATATTTTTATGTCACGTTTCTAGCTAGGGAGAATCACTGTGGTATTACAATGGCTTGTATGCTAATCAGTCCAGTAAAGTGGTCACTGTGTAGCATATGTTTCACAAAAGGAGCAAGCATGATTACATATAACTCTTTTGCTCTTTCAGGCTTCATATACAATATGTTTCTGTGCATGTACATATGGTGGGGGAGGATAATCAGTTATGCATATGAGTAGAAAGAGACAACCACAGATCTCTAGAGGCAGGGAGGATACAAGTGTCAAGAGAGATGCAAAGTGCTTGATCAGTTTTAGAAACTATGTTAAAACTTCTAGGATGGTGCAAATATAAAAAATTAATTATCCCCCATCCTGTTGTAATACAGTTTGAGAGATTATGGCACTGGTACAATCTTTGGGCCTCTTGGATTTACTTTCTCTTCTGAAATGGAAGATTATGCTGCTTGATTTAATTATCTCTGTCTGAAAGAGAAGAATTGAAATATGTGAAAGATGAACTTGTCCAAGAGACATTAGCTCCTTGGACAATCTATATCTAAAATGGAAAAGCATGTCAAAGGCATCATTTGGTGGATATGTCCCCAAACCATCAAATGCTGATCCTAATCAAGACTCAAAATCCTTTCAGTTTTTCATCTTTGGAATGCTTAGTAGATATATTATTGCATTTCCCCCCTTTTGTTTCTGTGGCAAAAATATCACAGTCATTATTCTATCATCAGATAGGGGTGTCCTCGAGATACTCTAGACCACTGGTTCTTAACCTTGGGTTACTCAGGAGTTTTGGACTGCAACTCCCAGAAGCCTTCGCCACTAGCTGTCCTGACTGGGGTTTCTGGGAGTTGCAGTTCAAAAGCATCCAAGTAACAAAGGTTAAGAACCACTGCTCTAGACTTCTGAAAGTTTCTGAGAGATTCACTGTTTTGCCACATGACTTTGTTCTAGCTGGAAAATAGTTTTCTTGCCATCACAGTTCTTCCTTTTATATTTTCACAGCTAGTTTTTCATTACTGAAGGAAAAACAAACATTTAAATAACTTTATGAAAACTGTAGAAACATTACAAAAGTTAAAAGTTCTAAAATATAAATAAATATAACACACCTACGTATCTTCTGCAAAAGTTTTATTTCTTGAGTTGCTCAGTACAGGTAGTCTTAGCTAAAGATGCAACAAATACTTAGCAATTTTCTCATTCTTAAAGGAAAAGGATGTCTCAACATATTAAGACATCCTGTTGTAAAATTGTCACCTGTGGGGAGATATTTGCTCCTCCACCAGAAGAAAGATGCCAACATTTATTCTCAGTGGAGCATTATAACCATTCCCTCCCAAAGTACCATGTGTGTGCAAAATTTGGATTTTTTTTGCAAAAACCAAACACCATCTTTATTTGCACAGATATTTTGCATATTTTGTATAAGAATGTTTGTATTTTCTATAAAAACCCTAGTATTTTCAATAAAATGCAAGCTTTTAAAAATGCTAAATACATTTTTGCATAAAATCATTTCCATTAATTTTTCAGAAAAAGTTAAAAAATGTGAAAGAAACTTGCAAATCCTTGAAATCTTGCACAGCATAGAGAACACCTTTGCTCTTTCCTGTGAGAATAAAACAACTGAAGATTTACATCACTAGCCTTAGCACACATCAGGGTCCTTGAAAATGAATGTACAGTAATTATTACTGAACAGTGTAGAGAAAATATTTTGCAAATTATTCTAGATAGAAATGTTCAAATCTCTGTTCACAAATAGAGAACAGAAGGACGAAAATACTTTCAAGGTAATACTTCCACAGTCTTTTAATTTGCTTCAGGTTTAGGAGGGTTTTGTTTTTTCACTAAATGCAAAACATTTATACATTCATATTCTACTCACTGCTGATTGAGCTGGGGCTAATAAACCAAGACTTGGAACTGGGGCTTCAGCGGCCTGTCAAAAGGTTTTGTTAATTGACATAATTTAGTATCCTGCCAAGAGTGAGAGTTTCATGACCCTGTTACTAGAAAATAAGACAGAAATCAGACTCATCTGGGTTTGAAAATTCATTTTCCTTTAATCATGCTTTATGTCCTTGTTTTATTCAAAATCATATATCATCCTGCAACTATATTTGCAGAACTGTACACAGAAGAAAAAAAGTAAATACAATATATAAATAAACAGCCAAGATAAAAACAGTTACTTTAAAACCTTCCATTTTGCATCCTAGAATTAAAGATAAAAATAAGTGTTTGAAGATGGTTTGTAAAAACAGTTCTGCCTTCCTGATTTAGATACCAGTTGATCAATGATGTTTCGGGATTGCTTCTTAGGAGCAAGATCTTATGTGTACATGGAGACATCCATAGTATGGATATAGGATCCCAATAAAAACAATGCCCATATAAAGCATCCTGACAGCAGTGTTGTTGTTTTTTTCAAATTGGGGATACTGAGAAAGGCCAGAGATAGATGGCACCAATGTGTGACAATTATAGGTAGAACCCAATTTGGGTCAGTAGGGGAATTGTATTTTGTGCGGTCTTATAGCAGATTTAGGAAACCAGGGTTTCAACTGTGCTGTCATTGACAGCTATCATTGCTAGTTATTATTGATAGGTCACTTTCCTGACATTCTGGGTGTGGTTGGTTTTTCTCCCAGAGCAACAGCAGTAAAAGGCAATTACCATTTCTATGCCTCAGCTATTTTTCCTAATAAAAATAGTTCCCCAACCTTTCAAACTCTGCTCAGATAAGGTATAACTTAAATGATAAAATTTAGAATTGAATCTTCTATAAAAGAGAAGCAATATTTATTTATTTAGCTTATGTACCACCCAGTAGTGCAATGTTAAATATTAAAATATATAAATAAGATCAGACTAGAGCAGTGGTTCCCAGCATTGAGTCTCAAGGTGTTCTTGGACTAAAATTGCCATACGCCTTCACCATAAGCTGTGCTTGCCAGGATTTCTGGGGGTTGAAGTCCAAGAACACATGAGGACCCAAGGCTGGGAACCACATTTTTTGCAGCTAAAATTCATTAAGTTAGTTGGAGACAGTGTTTTGTCAACTTAAAAGTGAAGAAACTGGCTTGATAACTTGGTGAATTGGATACCTGGCTGCAGAGCTAGAGAGCTGGAGTTTGATTTTCTGTTGTGCCTTCTGAGAGAAGGGCCAACTTGTGTAACCTTGGGCATGCTGGAATTGTGAAAGAGTGGTTAAGGTCTTGTGAGGAGAAAAAAAGAAAGTTTAATGTTGTGATCCTCCTTGTTATGTCCTTTAACAGACCTGCTCTCCCCAAAACTACAAGTCCCCTGCTACTTCTATGCGTCTTCAATACAAATTTTAATTCAGAATATTTCTGCATTATTTTTAATTTTGTTTTAAATTCCAATGCAGTGTACAATGAAGCAAATTTAAATTAAGTTTCTGTCAGTATTAATCATTACATTATTATGGACTGACGTTTCTATTCCCTAATTACAGTATTGTTTAATATGTACCTTTGTATTACATTATATGTTTTGCTTACTGTCTTCTTTTCCATCAAATGACCAGCCTAAAATTCTTACTAAAACTTGTTCAGAAATGTAGGTAAAGTGGGTGCCCCGCATAGCGACGATAATCCGTTCCGGATAAATCGTCGCTATCCGGATTCATCGCTATATGGGGCAAAAAAACCCATAGGAACGCATTAAACCCTGTTTAATGCGTTCCTATGGGGGGGGACTCACCGTTATGTGAAGATCCTCCATAGGGACGGCCATTTTCGGTGCCTCTAAAGCGAGGCAACACAGCGGGCGGCCATTTTTGAACCGCCGATCAGCTGTGCAAAAATGGGGCCTTTGGGAGGACCGCGGGGATTTTTGCCCAGCTGAGCGGTGGTGGCTTCGGCTCGCCTTTTGGAGCCCAAGGGCTTGCTTTTTGGAACAGCTGACAGGTGGGCCTTTGCCATGATCGTGGGGAAGCGCTCCCCCGCGATCATCGCAAAGCGAATTTTCCCCATAGGGACCATCGCAACGCGATCGCTCTTGCGATGGCAAAAAGTCCATCGCAAAGCGATTTCATTGCTAAACGGAGGAATCGCTATGCAAGCAGCCCAAAGGCCCGCCCGTCATTTGATTCTTCTGAAATTAGTAATATATAGATAACAAAGAGATAAACATGTGAGTAGACTCCGGAAACACAGTGCTTTGTAGTTTACATGATAAGTTAATGCTGTATCTCTGATAACATGTTCATATACACAACATGACCCCTTAAAGTAGTAGATATATGTGCATGTGCCAGTCCCTTGATTAATCTGCATATGGGTTCTGGGTTTGGAAAAATAATAGCAAAAGCCTACTGGTTTCTCAGACTTTACTGACATATATAACAATTGCTAATGTCAGACTCAGAAGAAATAATCATCCACGTCTTTGTTGCAGCTATAGATGAAGAGCCAGAAGAAAGAAAAAGCTTTTCTTCAAGTGTTCAAGAGTAAATTGATCACGCACCAAAACATGATGCGCCACTAATTATATGTGACTGAAACACATAAGTAAGAAATAAAGCAAAACCAAACATTGTTGGTGAATTTAGCCTAGGAGCAGCCTATGCTTTATAATTTACAACAAAGCCTTGTGAGGATCATGAAACTATATGTATTAAAAAAGATATGGGTGTGGTGCAACATTTGACAATTCTGATACTGTGCTCAAAAATCTAAATTGACAAAATATGAAGAAACAGAATCATTTGAAGGGTCAGACAAAGATATATTTTATTTCTCTTTGTATTCAGTTTATGGGCAGAACATATACAACAAAATGGATTAGATTCAGATGACTGTTGGGGCATTTATTTATTTTATTTATATATCATCCCTTTCTTGGGCGCACTACTCTGAGGAGTCTGCTCACACATAAGTCTTGAGATAGAAAGGGAAAAAGAAAAAAAGCCAGAGTCACTTAATGTAATTTAAACGTCTGTGAAAAATTTTTACTGATTCATTTTTTACTGATTAAATCACATTTTTCATAGACTAAGATCTAACTTTGTTTTTACAGGGGGGATTATTTTTGGCATGGACTAAACATGTGTGAGTGGCCAGTAAAGGTGTTGGATTTTGTCTGAACACACCTTAAAACCAATTAGATTTATTTTGACACAAAGATTGAAATCTTGTGTATGCATAATTCAAAGCAGTGGAAAACTGTAATGATAATTGTGCCAAGGCAGAAGTGATATTTACAAAGCATTTGTGTATGCATAAATCACAGGTAGTCACTGTGATTGGACAGACTGCTTGAATGTAACACATGACACATTTATTTAAGCAATCATGATAGCTCAGTGGTTTAGGTATCTGGCTGCAGAGCCAGAGATTGAGCATTCAGTTCCTCACTGTGCCTTCCTAACAGGGGCTAGATTCAATGTTCCGTAGGATCCCTTCCAGCTCTGGAGTTTGAAGATGATGGCGATGCCTTCCATGAGAAGGAATAATGTCTTACTTTTTTGGCATTTAACCTTTACACTTAGTGGAAAGTGGTCAAGTCCCTTCTCAATTATATTAAATTGTCTGCATTGTCAGTGTTTTAGATGTTGTTCTCTAGCAAGAGAACCAACAGTGTTACACTCCCCCTGCTTCCCTTAGATCATCTTGCAGGGTGACCCTTGCTCTTTCAGTACAATCTAAACCCTGATTGAAATGGATCCAAAAGTACAATAATATTAATCGGAGGAAATTACAAGGCACAATTAATTTGTGCTGTGCCTTTCATGTACTGCTGTCAGTTTTCTACCTTAATAAGAAATTGTGAGCATGAGGTAGCTGACATTTCCAGTGGTTAAAAGGCCCATAGATTGAGTGCAGGTCTGTTTTTGAGGAACAGCAGCCAAGTACTGAAGAGAAAGAGAAGGGGGGGAACAAGTCTCCAAAAGTGTCCATGTAAGCCTGAAGAAAGAGTATGTACTTCAAAGAGTAAAGAATTAATCATGCCCAAATTGTTCATAGATAAGACCTTATTTTATTGTGGTTTTTGTGTTTGTGTTCTTTTATGAGCATACTAGACATGTCTGAGTCACCAGTAAACGTGTTGGATTTTACTTGAACTCACCTTAAAACCAAACTAGAATTATTTTGACATACAGGCTGAAATCTTGTTGTGCATCATGCAAAGCAGCAGAAATTGTAGTGATAATGGTGCCAAGGCAGATGACATATTTACAAAGCAGTTGTGCATGAATATATCACAACTAGTTGCTCTGTGATTGCAGTTTGGACTGCTTGAGTATAACACGTGGCACACTTATGCAGACATAATTTTGTGTTATGCCAAATCGAACAGGATTTCAGCTGAAATTTCAGAGTTTGTGCTAATCATGATGGTCTTAAAGGTACCACAAGACTCTGCTTTTGTTTTGTTGAAACAGACTATAATTTACTCAGCTGATGTGAAAAGATACAGTATTGAGTTAGTACATACATAACTCACTTTACGTGAGCCTCTTAACTGAGTTTAAAATCATCGTACCTCACACTATCATGGGACATGGATCTTTTTAATTTAAGTAGTTTAAGTAACCATAGTTGACATACTGAGGTAAAGGGTCACAGATTCTGCTCCACAGCCCCTCAATCACTGGAGCAAATTATAGTGAATAGTTACCATGGTCTTCCGAAATAAAAGATTGCATTAAGAACTTCTACGCTTATTAGTTAGAAAATGGCTTTCCTGTATATTGCATATTAACTGATAATACCAGAATCCTGGCAGGTGTTGTTTGTTTTTACGAAAAGTGCCTTTGGGAGGGAGTATTTACCCTTTGCTGTTGCACAGCCTTCATGGAATCATGCTTCATGGAGAAAGCAAGTTGAGGGAAGAATTTGGAGAGACGTTGTGGGTAGTGAAGGATCTCTACCTTCTGCTTCACTTCAACTGAAAATGGAGAGGGGAAGCAAAGCAGGTTAAACTCAGAATTCCCATTTTTATTTTTATTTTTCTGTCAAGGAAAAACTGATATGGTGAATGAAGAAGCTATTTATACTCTTATGTATGTTAATTTATATATGTACGCATTTAAAGCACTTTTCACAGTTTTTTTATCCCAGGGCATATTACTGTCTAATGTAAAATAACTATGATGCATCATGAAACAATGTAAAATAACAAGTAACAGAGCAAATCAATTACACCATTAAACTTGTAATTAAAACAATACAGTAAAACTTTGGGGCCATTGTTTCTTGATGGACGGGTTATGGTTAGAGTTAGAATAACACATATTGGTTCCCTTCCCACTGCTGATTGTAGCAAACTGCTTGCATCCAGTGTTCTGTGCAAATTGAATTTAAAACAAAGAAGTTCACTGATGACTTTTATCTTGGATGGCTGTACTCCCATTACATTTTGGCAGATTTTAAGAATTAGTTTGCAATTTTTTTGGTTCTGGTCTTATTTTTGATAAATCGACAAAAGGAATGTCATCTGACCAGCAGATTTAATTACTTTGCCTTTAATATGTCCCTTATCCTTAATGAGCAGGATAAAGCATCCCTATTTGTATCTCAGTATGTCAAGGCAGCCCTTTACAGAGTTGGCTTTTAATGTTTTATGGTTTCTCCCTTGATTGCTCCAAGGTTGGAGTAAATCATTAATCTGTTAAATAGTTCACATAATGGACCCCCCAAAATGTAAGTTGTTAATTATTTTTTCAGTACAATGGCAATTTAATGTACCTCAACTGAGCATCTTGGTAATACCTGAAATAGCTTTGGAGCTACTTTAGAACTCTAACAATTATTTTTGCTTACATAGCATCAGGCTTTTGAGGATATTGATGTACTTTGAAATCACTAATGGATAAAGCTTTATGTACATCCTGGGGTGGTACTTAAGTAGTATCAGCACCACTTGCAAGTAAGGAAACTGGTGCATGGAGAGGACAAGTGACTTTTTCTACGTCTTGCAGTATATTAGTAGTACTGTTGGGAAATCAAATCTTTTTAGGGTTGCTGTGGGAATGAAATGCCTAGTTCTCACAAACAATAGATGAGGTGGCAAACTTTTATCTCAAATGTACACTTCCAGCTGGAAATGGGAGTTCACAGGATGGAGTGAGCCCTCCCCCACAAAAATCCATGCATAATGATTCATATGGTATGCTCCTTCAAACCATCATTTGTAATTCTGGTATAGAGGACACAGCAAACCATTGTTTTACTGGTTTAGATTCAATACCAAGCTTTTATATGAACGGAACAAGAATTTGGTCAAAATGTATTCATTAACAGTTGGAAATCTAAGGGATGAATCTACTGATCTTCCCTTTTTCTTCTCTCCTAGTGTTTGCCCCATCTTGTCTAACGTTCTTCCCCTTACTTAAAATTGTTTTAATTATATTGTTATATGTCTGTTGTAAGCCGCCTAGAATGGTCCTGAGGTACTAGATAGGCGGGATATAAAATAAATAAATAAATAAATAAATAGATAGATAGATAGATAGATAGATCGATAGATAGATCGATAGATCGATAGATCTCAGACTGCTGGCATTATGTTTGCAACAGATTTAGAATACAGTTATAAGGAAGCCTTAAATGATGGTAGTTCCAACTTGTAGTCTAAAATACTGTAGTCATACAATGTTACAGACTTCATCTCCTGTTTAAGAGAAATAGGATCAACACTTTGTAATGCTGAGATTTCTCTCCATTACCCTTTTCACATTATTCACATACATCTTTCATTTTCCTGATAATTCCTTTTTTAGTAGTCTTCAAATCTTTGATTATGTTGAAAACTAGTCAGAGCTGCAAAACAGTTTTCATATCTATCTATCTACTTCCTTCCATGTCAGTCTTTTTCCTTCTTATTAGTTTTGTCAACTCCTTTGTGCAAAAGTTCTTCAAGGACTCTTTATACTAGTAATCTAGTCTAGGGTTCTTTTAACTGACCTTTCCAGCAATGGAACATATAACCATGCCATAGATTCTGCTACTGAGCTATTGCTGTGGTGCTTACAGCCTCCACCCCAATGTACATGCTCCTATTGGATTTCATCATGGGGGAGTTGAAAACCTGGTAGGTCAGGTATGCATTTTAGATACATATTAGCAATGATTCACTGTTCACAGTGTTCCTATATTGCTGTGGTGCTTACAGAATGTATTAGTAGTTTCAGTTAAGGTAAGACAAACTCTTCCAAGAAACAGCATTTAATTACAGTATCTTCCTTTTTGTGTGGATTTCTCTATTCCATGTTTTCAGCATCTGAGACATACTCTTCTTATTATTAAGGAAGGAGGAAAAGCATCTAAAGCTAAACTGCCATCAGCATTTTAATTCTTTTTGAATGTAATATTGGCTTTGTGGCTAATGTGGTGTAGTCTTAATGGATTAGCTTCTAAGAGCACCAGACAATGTGTGGTGTGTTTAGCATATGCAGACAAAGGATGAAGGGATCAATATTTATTCAGTTGCATTGAAACCCTGAGACAAGAGGCAACTATAGACATAGGCCATAGTGTACAAACTATTTCCTTGGCAGTTCTGGGTTACTAACTGTAAATGTTATGACCAGTTTGTGAACTCATGCTGAATGTGGTGGATTTGTCTGCAGTCTCAAAAGACTCATGTCAGAAAGAAATTCCACAAAGAAAATTAATTACACCTTGCTTTTCAGCAGATGAGTCTAGAAGCTGCTACTAAAAATAATCAAGGCTAAATTGTGAATAGCCTGAAGTGGCTGTTTAGAGATGGAGAAGGGACAATGGGGAAAAATATCCTGTTTTGCTACCCTAGCCTCAGTTTAACTGGTACCTCAGATTTTAGTTACCTTAAAAAGTCCACTTTTCGGAATCTTAGCTATAGTGATAGGTGTATATTTTTAGAGAGCACCATTTTAGGATCTTCTATCTTAGTGTAAGAAAATCTAAATAAGACTATTGGATTCCAGAGTCAGCTTTGTGTGCCAGGATGTATCTAAAGTTGACTGTTGGAGTCCCCGAGACTTCTGGTCCTGGGTGACTTCAACATCCATGCGGAGGCGGAGGTATCCGGTCCAGCTCTTGAGTTCCTGGAAACCATGGCTTCCTTGAACTTATCCCAACATGTCAACGGCCCCACGCACATGGGTGGCCATATGCTCGACTTGGTTTTTTCCACCGAGTGTAATGAGCGTGGTCTGATGGTGACTGACCTTGTGTCAGTCCCCTTGTCATGGTCAGACCATTACCTAATAAAATGTAACCTCACAATGGCGCTCTCCCCTCGGAGGGAGCATGGATCTATTTTGATGGTCCGCCCTCGAAGGTTACTGGATCCAATTGGTTTTCAGGATACCATGAGAGGGATTCCAGCAGAACTGTCTGGCGCTCCTGTCGAAGCTCTGGTCGATGGTTGGTTCTCCGCCGCTACTAGGGCTGTTGACACGATCGCACCCAAACGCCCTCTCAGAAGCAGAGCTCGGCCAGGACCCTGGTATAGTCAGGATCTACGAGCGATGAAGCGAATAAGGAGACGGCTAGAGTGCGCTTGGAGAAAGAAACCGACGGACTATAGTAAGATAGCTGTCAGGATCGCAACTAACCGTTACCTAGCCAAGGTAAAGGCTGCTAGAAGATCTTACCTCGCTGACCGGATAAGCGAAGCTTCCAACCAGCAGGCGGAACTTTTCCGTATAGTTCGCGATCTATCCGGAATTGGTCAGGGTGAAGGGCCTCCCACTAGCATCTCACCTGACCAATTTGCAGCGTTTTTTAAATCCAAAGTGGAGGCCATCCGCCGTGACCTTTCTCCTTTTTTAAATACAATGGATCGAGCAGAGATGTCCAGCGCTCCGTCCTGCCCGGTTATTCTCGACTCCTTTCAGCCTGTAACACCAGATTTGGTAGGCAAGGCGCTTGATCGCTGTCGGGCCACCACCTCTTCTCTCGACCCTTGCCCGGCCTGGCTAATCAAAGCAGCCAGGCCGGTAACAACTGAATGGGCCACTGCAATAATTAATGGGTCTCTCCAGGAGGGCAAGGTTCCCCTCGCCCTCAAGGAGACACTCATTAGGCCCATTAGGAAGAAACCAAATTTGGCGGTGGACGAAATTGGCAATTATAGGCCCGTCGCCAATGTTTCCTTCCTCAGCAAAGTGGTTGAGAGGGTGGTGGCAGATCAGCTCCAGGCGCTCTTGGACGAAACCAATGCTCTGGACCCATTTCAGTCGGGCTTCAGGCCGCGCTATGGTACAGAGACGGCACTGGTCGCACTGTTGGATGACCTGTTGAGGGAGGCCGATGGGGGCAACATGTCCTTGTTGGTCCTCCTCGACATCTCAGCTGCCTTTGATACCGTCGACCACGGTATCCTCCTGGGGAGGCTCTCCGAGTTGGGAGTCGGTGGCCTGGCACTCGCCTGGCTCCGCTCCTTCCTGGAGGACCGCCCCCAGAGAGTACAGCTTGGGGAGAGAGTCTCGGCCCCGTGGAATCTCAATTGTGGGGTTCCACAGGGGTCGATCATCTCCCCAATGCTGTTTAATATCTATATGAGGCCCTTGAGGGGGTCATCAGGGGGTGTGGGGCATCGTGTCATCAGTACGCTGATGACACACAGCTCTACATCTCCTTTACACCAACTTCAGTGGATGCCGTCCGGTCCCTGCAGCGCTGCCTGGACACTGTACTGGAATGGATGCAGTCAAATGGACTGAGGCTGAACCCGGACAAGACGGAGGTCTTGAGGGTGGGCGGCCCTTCCGTCAGCGGCATAGGTGACTCCCTCTCCTTTGGAGGGACGACCCTTGCCGCAAAGAGTGAGGTCCGCAGCTTGGGAATACATCTGGACCCGGCGCTTACCATGGAAACCCAGGTGGCGTCCGTGGTCCGCTCCGCCTATTTTCATCTATGGCGGATTGCCCAGCTGCGACCATATCTTGATCGGGGGGCCCTCACTACTCTAGTCCATGCGCTCGTAATCTCGAGATTAGACCATTGTAATGCACTCTACGTGGGGCTGCCTTTGAGGCTGACGCGGAAACTTCAGATGGTCCAGAATGCAGCAGCCAGGCTCCTTAGTGGGGTGAGAAAACACCAGCATATCTCCCCCACCCTGGCTGCTTTGCACTGGTTACCCATCCGTTTCCGCGTTGACTTCAAAGTGCTAATGATCACTTATAAAGCCCTAAACGGTTTGGGACCTCAATATTTGGCAGACCGTCTTCTCCCACCCAGATCTACCCGAATCACCCGACATAGCCAGCAGGGGCGGCTGAGGGGTCTGACGCCGAGAGAGGCCCGGAAGGAAAAAACAAGAAACCGGGCCTTCTCGGCGGTGGCTCCTCGGCTGTGGAACGCCCTTCCAACAGAAATTCGGCTGGCACCCTCGCTGGGTGTTTTTAAAAGCCAGTTAAAAACTTGGTTATTCAAGCAGGCCTTCCCTCCAGTCAATTAAGTATTTCTCTTTTTCTTTTTCTTTGCTATTCCATCTTGGTAATCCTCTCTTTAAATTAATTGTTTTAAATTGAAACTGTAGTTGTAATTTTTATGATTTTATATATTTTTATACTGTTTTGTTTTATTTTGTAAGCCGCCCCGAGTAGACATGGTCTAGAGGGGCGGGGTAAAAATCAAATAAATAAATAAATAAATAAATAAATAAAGGTAGTCTAATAGTGTTCGAAAACAAAGAAGAAAAGGCTTAGAAGGTATGCTCCTTGGTGAGCTGTAAAGAAAATGAATAACAAAAGTCGAAGATTCACTGAGCAGTCATGGATTGCTTTGGAGTTCTGTTTGTATGAGTTTCAAGACAAGGCCTTGTCTGTAGTGTCACCCAGGAAATCGAATTCCTCATGCTGGGAGGCCTCATTTGGCTTATCATTACTGCCATATTGACATGCTGCCAAAATCTACTTGTTCTGTCTTTTTCTCCAGTGATTCATTTTCATCTCTTAGCCTGTTTGTATTTTAAATATTGGCCTAGTTCATTTTTTTTTAGTTTCGATTGCTTACCAGATTGTGTATTGCTTGTGAATTAGTTTTATATTTATAATAACATCTTTATCACTTTCGCCAGTTTGTGGGACCCTTCTTCTGACAGGAGATATCAGAGCCAAGTACCCTTTGTGGAAAAGAAGATTAGTTAGTAGGGAACATTGTTACTTGGAGGTCTACTCATGTCTGCAACAGATGAGCAGCCTCTGGTTGCTGAGACGTTGCTGTTACCTTGTAGCTAGGAATGCCTACTCAAGTTTCCTCTTTCTCTTTCTCCTTTCCCAACCCTTTCGTTTTTGAGTTCTGTGTTTCAGATTAGAAGAACTATGGGGGGCAACACTGTCTTAACATGGATCTTCATATCTGCTCAAAGCCTGTTTCATCTGAGAAGCAGGATAAAGATTTTTAAAAAGTTGTTTGAATGTATATTGTAAGGAGATTTAAAAAAACAACAGTATGCAAATATGAAAAATGAAGTCAACAAGTAAAATACTTGGATTAAACAAGGCAAATTAGATTGAATGACCAGAAAAACAGAACCAGAGTCGTGGTGAATGTGGTCCTGTGGGAATTTAAGAAGTCGTGTGATGGTGGTTAAATAGATTATAGGATAGGCAAGCAAATAGAATATTAAGGGTATTTGGATTTTGCTGCACCCAAAGTGCAGTTCCTAAACATTTAGGTCAGTATCATTTTGGTGGACTTTTGCCGAGTGGAAAGTCCTGTTAATATAAAAACACAATGGCATGACTTACACAAGTCTTGATGTTGTGCAAGCAGCAATCTTCATGAAGAAAACCTGCCCTCTGCTTGTGCAGTGGCAACATATGTTCAAGGCGCACAGTCCCACATTACTACACTGGTGGGACTTTCTGCTTAGTAGAGGCATAATAGAATATTGGCCTTAATGTTTTGCTTTGAACAGCAAAGTGCCTACTGCTGGCTATTTCTAGGTTTTTACAGGATTGCTTCAAATAACAACAACAGTAATAGCAGCATGCCATCAAGTCAATTCAGACTTGTGGTGATCCTTTTCAAGGTTTTCTAGACAACAAATAGATGGAAGTAGTTTATCATTATTTTCTTCTGGGGCTGCCCTGGGACTGTGCAGTTTGCACAAAGCCACATGGGTTGGCTGGTCTCCCAAGCAGTACAGTGGGGAATCAAACTCCCCACCTCTGATTCCACAGTCAAAAGCAAGAGGTACAAGCCACAGTAGACATGATAGCAGGAAACCCTGCTTGAGTCATAGAAAAATTGAAATAGAAAGTTGCGCTTGACAAAGCGAAATTATTGTTCCATCTAGGAACCAACAAGGGATGAGAACACTTCTCAGTATCATTTTTATTTACCAATATATTTTCTTTCCATCCTTGTTTTTATAGACTGTTTTATGAGATCTCCACGTGCACACCATATTCTGTATTATTAATGTGCGACCCATCCTGTTGTCCTTTCAGACTTTATAAATGGGAGTTGATC
The DNA here is from genome assembly GCF_051106095.1 of Pogona vitticeps. NCBI lineage: Eukaryota > Metazoa > Chordata > Lepidosauria > Squamata > Agamidae > Pogona > Pogona vitticeps. The sequence continues at coordinate 232,386,759 of NC_135785.1, read as the reverse complement.
TATGAAAAATAGAGTATTAGAGGCTGACATTGAACCCTCTCTTCATATGTACCTCAGAATAAAGGACATCAACTGAAAGATGTAACATTGCTGGAGACAGTTACCTACATGAGAGATGGCCTGGAAATCCATGTACACAGCACTGAAAATTAAAATGAAAAGCTTCCAAATTCCTTGCTCTAGCTATGCTGGAGAACGAGACAGGAGAGAGAGCATGTGAATTCAAGGCTCACAAGGCTGCAGATTGTTCTAAACACAACAAACCATATTTAGTGTGACAAGTGAATTTAGCCACTCAGGAGTTAATCATTTTTATTATTTACTTGCCATCTTCTCAAAGATGCAAAGTGATATGAAAATGCATGCATGCATACATGCTCATGCACAAACACACACAAAGTCCACCATGGAATGTTGTAACAGGATTGTTTCAGGTTAATTCTCAATTCCTGACTTTTATGTTAAAATCAATGAAGAAAGTATATAGGAACTGTGCTTAGACTAATCTTTTTAGCAGAAGAGGTTACAGTGAAGTGAGTATGCTCACTTTGTACTAAGTGAGAGTCTCAAATCAAGAAAACCAGACTGAAAACACGGTGTGGCATAGTAGAAGTCTTATTTCTGAAGTTTGCGACTGCCTTACATGGCATAAGTTACAGAACAGGATTTCGGACTACGTTCTCTTTGCCATACAAAAATAAAAAAATCCATTGCATTGTTTTCCAGCTACACTGCACTATGCTACTTTTTCTCTAAGTTCTGTAGGGGACTATTGAAGATCCCCACCCCTAGTTTTGAATAGTTCCATTTCATTTATCTCTGCTTTCATGCTGTGTTTCAAATGCACATATACAAAGTCTCATCAGAGCTTGAGTTAGAAATAGATTACTTATTTCTTTGTACTCTTCCTCAAAAATGTTTCTTCTGTTTTGTGAAATGTTTAGTTGGAAAGGCTACAAAAGTACAATGAGTATGCAGGCCCTCCTCTGAACCTGTTCCAGTTTGCATCCTTCTTAAAGCATAATATCCAAAATAGTGCTATAACACATTTTATATTCAATGTTAGTTATGTGCCATCAAGTCCGAACTAATTTATAGTGACTCAATAAATCTTTCAAGGAAAAGAAGATATTTAATGAGTGGTTTTATCATTTCCACTCTCCAATGAGTTTTCATGACTAAGAAGGCATTTGAACCCATGTCTTTTCAGTCTTTGACTGTCATTCAGTCTACTACACCATACTGGGTATCTGCTGTGTGTGGCGGGATCATTTATATATTAATTTATTAACATGGCGAAGTTTAGTGATTCTTCATCTGTTGTCTTAAGTCAGAGTTTACCTCTGAATTAGCCCAGGGCCTCATTCTGTATACTCTTTAAAGCTTCTGGCATCTGTGTATAAGCACCTATACTGTATGTTTGTGACCTTGCATATTGTCAGCGTCTACAGTCCTCAGTCCTCTTGGACAATGCTATAAACGCTTGAAATTCTGTGGGCCAGAAGCTACCATTAGGACAGAATATGGAAAAACAGAATGGTTTCCTGTATGCAAAGGTGTCAAAAAGGGGTACATTTTATCCTCCTAACTGGTCAGTCTGCATGCGGAACATGTATGGAAAGTAAGACCTAATTGAGATGAAGGAGGAATAAAAATTGGTAGAAGGAACATCAGTAATTTAAGATATATAGATGACAACATTTTTCTGGCAGAAAGCAGCAATGACTTGAAATGATTTTTAGCAAAAGTGAAAGAAGAAAATGCTAAAGCTGAATTGCAGCTGAATCTTAAGACACAAATCATGATTACAGAAGAATTATACAACTTCAACTTTGAGAATGAAGAAATTGAAATAGATAGAGATTTTGTATACCTTGGCTCAATTCAATTCAAAGGGAGACTGCAGTCAAGAAATCAGAAGAGTGGGACTAGGAAAGGAAGCAATGAAGGAATTAGAAAATATAATCAAATGTAACAATGTGTCACTGGAAACCAAGACAAAGATAATCCATACTCTTATGTTTCCAAATCACCATATATGGCTGTGGAAGCTGTAGATTAAGGAAAGTTAACATAAACAAAATTGATTTCTTTGAACTGTGGTACTGGAGGTGGCCTTTGTGGATATCCCGGACTGCCAGAAAGATGACCAAATGGGTCCTAGGTCAAATCAAGCCTGAACTATATTTAGAGGCAAAAATGATGTAACTCAGGCTTTCATACTTCGGGCATATCACAAGAAGCCAGGATCTTCTAGAAAAGACAATTATGTTGGAAAAGGGAGCAGGAAAAGAAGAAGACAATATGAGATAGACTGACTCCCTAAAAGAAGCCACTGGCTTGAGTTTACAAGAGCTGAGCAGGACAGTTGAGGACAGAACATACAGTATTGGAGATTGCTCATTCATAAGTTCGCCATAGGTTGGGGGTGATTTCATAGCACATAACAACAACAATGGTTTTGTGCACTCCCCACTAACATATACATGCTATGTGGAAGAAAGAGAATAGGGCTGTGTTACACCCTATGGGCATTTCTTTACACAGAACCTTGCAGTGCACTGTCTGGATTCAGCCCACAGATTTTTGTTTGCTAAATATAAGATGAATAAACTTTCACTTATGTGGAAAAATGAGTCTTGAATTAATTGTGTTTGGTAAGTCCACGTTTGGTAAGTACCAGTGCATTAAAAACCATATGGTTTGGAAAGTAAATTTTGTTTTGTCCTTTCAAATAACATGGTACTTTATAAAATCTTAAATCAAGAACTCAGTTCTAATGTGTAGAAAACTACAATAGAACTGATAATGAACAGAAATGGAAACTGACAACCTATTTCCATTTCCCTAGATGCTTTTAAAAAAGCCAATTGCCTAAATACATAAAGTAGTAAATTAGATTTTAAAAATGCTTCTGCTTAATAACTCAAAGTGTTATTAGTAATACAGGTAAGGAAATTACTTAATAAAAAAACCTATGGTTTTTAACCTGGCAGTGTCCCTTTTAATTAAGTCATAAGAAGTGCTCAGATGAAAGATATTATAAAGGTACAGTATGTAACTTCTATTATTTATAACAGTGTGCAAAATGTCTACCTAAAACCGATTAAGTCTAGTCACAGTGGCAGCAAAACACAGCATACGTATTCTTCGAGTCTTTTTCTCATTTCCATGTTAATTTCTAGATGTTTGCAATAATAGTATCCATAGCAGTATAGCTGTATATGTTTCATCAGCTTTCCTAAATATAAGAGTTCTGGAATGTTTCCCATTTTACCTGTATTTTATGCACAATTAACTGCACATTGAATTATTTCAACTCTGGTTCCTGTGATGTAGTGGTATTTGAAGACTATGAATGCTGAAAGTTCTAAAAGATAGTGTACCCATTCTCCCTTTATCATTCTCAGGATCCTTTTAAAGGTAGGCAAGATGCCCGTTCACCAGTAAAAGGACCACAGTGTGTGACTGAATAGAGTATACCGTGAGATTTCTCAGGTTTCCACATCCCTGTGAATTAAAAATGGGCAGGAATCTTGCCCACATCATCTGCTACAAAAGACAGTCTCTTTAGGAAGAACTGCAATATTATACAAGTTCATTGATCTTTAACAGGTAGATGTACTTCTGTTTTTTGTTTTTTGTGTGGTTTTTTTTGGTCTGAGATGGAACCTGAGATGGTAATGGTAATGGTAATGATGGTTATGGTGATAATAATAATATAAACAAATATATGTTTCAGGATCCAAACATTGGAATACAAATCCTCATAAAATATTTTAAATTCTTAATATTTTTGCTTGTCTTGCTTTGATTTCTAAAATATGAATAACTAATTTATCATGAAGTCTTTTTTTTCTGAGAAATATTGCAAGTGCTATCAAAATGTATCATTTTCTGCCACATTAATTTTGTTAGGAGGAAAATGCATTAAGAACATTTTTCTTTTAAGTTAATTTTTTGTTCAGGGTTAAGCTACAAATCCTAGAATAATAGACTATAGTTATGTGTTATATAGTCGTAGGTGACACACCAAATAGTGCCCCACAGTAATGCACATTGGCTCTTTTTGGTTTAATGTCTGTTATACTGACATTTCCTCTGTAAACATATACATACACATAGACATGCACCTTCTATAACACACAGGATTTCTATGTCAATTTGTTGCACTAATATATTAATTTACTTTTTAAACAATCTTGCTCTTCCTCTAGGGAGTGCAGAGATCAATAAAGATGGTTGCTTAAAACATGGACCAGTTTCTATGCATTCCATTTAGCTGCCATAAAACCTATACAATCTATCCCTCCTTCAGAAAGAATAGGTGAAAATACTTCATTTCAGCAGCATGTCCATCATATAAAGCTGCTGATAATGTTTTGGGACATAAAGGAGTGCCTGTTTTTTTCTCCCCCAGAATTTGGATATTTTATTTATGGGAGCCTTAGCTCCCAGAATCCACCAGCCAGCATGGCAACTGGGGCAATACTGGAGGTTGACCAAAAAGGTAACTTTTTTAGGCTCTGCTTTTCCTCCTGAAAAGTACCAATCTGTTAATGCTAATTTGCCACTAAACTGAAAACTCTCTACAATTTTGTCATAACATCATATCACGGAATGAATAAATCCTTTGTCTTGGGCAGTCTGTTCTCAAGCAAGGCACCCAAGATAACTGCAGTCCTTGAGATATTACATATCATTAACAAACCATAGATTAGTTTTCTCTTATTTACTGGCTACATTCTGTCGCAGGCAAGTGGCTTCTTGCATGCTGCACAGAAGTTCTAATACCGCTGTGTACTTAAATGCAAGGGGGATATAGTGTGTATGGCTTAGACAACTAAGAGATTACCTTTGTAGAATATTTTAATATCTTTATTTAGAAGCAGCTACATGGGAATTGGGGAAGGGAGTTCAAGTGAACCATTGATGGGAGGGGACATTTTACCTTTTCTCCAGCACCATATGCCTTCCCCATGAAGGTGCTTCTTCTGGAACTGAAGAAAAAACATGGGAAGATGTTATTACTCTGACCAAACTGGCAGTGTCCCTTTATTTATTTATCCCCCCTTTTTTTAATCAGAAAAGGGGAGAAGTCTTATCACAGTTCACGTACATGTCATTTAGTCTGAGAACAGCAAATGCCGTGTTTGATACCATTTCTATTCTGTCCAGGGCACATTCTGTGTTTGCTTTGTTCTGTATCATAGATAGGCATTTGTGACCCTCCAAATGTTTTTGGAATGTAACTCTCACCAACCCTAGCAGCGTAGCCAGTAGAGAAAGTTTGAAGAGTTGTACTCCAAAAACATTTGGAGGGCCACAGTTGCTCTTCCCTGTTGTACACAATGGAAACACACTGTCTCCTCCAATTTGTTAGTGTGATAATGCAGACTTGGCAATGGTACCAGTACAACATAATAGACACTGCTGCTTTGACTAGTGGCCTGCTAGTCAGCTGCATTTTTTCCCTTTAGGTAGTCCGAGAGTGGCTTTGTACTTTCAGAGATAAATGGTTAGGCTTTTAATATTTTATTTCTATTTTTGTGTCTGTTTTTTGTTATATAGTGTTAAAACTGGGTTATTGTACTACAAAACACTTGGGGACAGAACATAGCCAAATGGTAGAATGGATGTATCACTTTTAAAGAAACTCAGGTTTGATGCCTTACATTCTCTGGTACAATTAAAAGAGCCCTGCCTGAAATCCTGTAGAGCAATTGTCAGTCGGTGTTCAAAATATTGAGCTCAATGACCTGGTTATTAAGATCAAACTAGAAAATACACATAACCTGTATTTAAAAGAGGGGTTCCCCCAAGTGGTGAGACACGTAAGCTATGGTCCCCAACCTGGGGCCTCCAGATGTTCTTGGACTACAACTTCCAGAAGCCTTCACTGCCACCTCTGCTGGCCAGGATTTCTGGAAGTTGAAGTCCAAGAACATCTGGAGGCCCGAGGTTGGGGATTACTCTTTTATAGCATGTGGCTTCTCTCATCTTTACATCTTGCAGTTACCATGCTTAGATATGTAATTGCTCTTTGGGAGGTAAACAAGGACATAATTTGCAAGTCTGATTTCTGAGGCACACATCTCTAAGGAAATCCTACAACAAGGAAAACAGGTTAATCCTTGGGAATATCCATTTCCTCTATACAATTCTAGTCTAACTCTCAGACTCTTTGTAAGATAGATGTTTATGTTAATATGTGAAGGCAGATGTTCTAAATGTGTGGTGGTGATACTTTGCATATCTTGGTGTATATAAGCAGCATTTGCTTCATGTATTAGCCAGTATAAAAAGTGGAATCCCAATTCATCCATGTTTTGTTTCTCTTTAAAGGTGCAAGCAACTCAGAGCAATGAGGGGATGTGACAAACCCAGACCTACTGGGATATGTCACACAGTTACACTAAGCTGCCACCAACCATTCCCTACAAGAAGTCACACAGACCAGGGATGGATTTTTAAACAATAAAAGAATAAGGTTTATTTTAAATACACACAGGGAAAAATAAGCAATCAGGTGAATAAAATAAAGTAACGTGGCTTATTCTCACACACACAAGCATACAGTTTGGTTCCCCTAGAACCTTTAACTTAAAGCACAGACCCTGAACCCATCAGTTCTGGCTAACCCACAGACACCTGAACTTATCAGGTTGGTACTCTGACACACAGTAGTACCCTGTCAGACACCCAGACTCCCACAACAGCTTCTTCTTCCCCAGCTGCTGCTTCGTCCCAACCCAGTGTCTCACAGTCTGTCTCAGCATCTCCTCTTCACCACACAGGCATCACATATTTATACAGTACAGCCCCTCCTCCTGATGTCCCGCCTTCCACTCCCCATAGGATGGAACTTTCCCTCCAAACCCATGACAGACAGGTAACATCAGTGCTGTTATGTAACAGGGGATTATTGCTTAAAGATGGTTTTAATCTAATAAAGTATCACTACTTTTAGTGGAACTATTCCCAGCTTATGACAGGCCAAAAGAGGTCAGAATCAGACCCAAAGTAAGGACTTCAGGATTTAGTCCAACTCTAATCCTTCTCGATTTTAATTTTTTTAAAAAAAATTAAAAGCACTTCTAAGCTTAGTGCTAATAGCCTTTCCCTCAAAGTTCATTTGAAAGCAAAGTAATAAGATTTTTCTATAAAAGGCCAAAAAAACTAAAAATATAAAAGTTGTGCTGTGCTCAGCCAGGGTGGGAAATTCCATTGTGGCTTCATGCCCATGGCAGGTAGAGTGGAATTTAATGAAGGAAACTGCTGTGTTTTTGTGTCTTTCTGTATGTTTTTCCTTTAAAACCGAGAGCTGGGCAGCCTTCCCATTTGACCTGATATGACCCAAACAAATTGCTTCTTATATAAAAACAGCTGCAGACTTAGAGAATGTGAAAATGTGCCCTGTATCCTTTTTCTTTCAACTCTCAGAAAAAAATGAAAGCTTGAGAAACAAGGCTGCCCTGTCGAGAGTCATTGAGCACAGCTATCACTCAAGTTTGATAAAAGCAGATTAGACCAGGTTTCCTTATGCTAGAGGGCTGTTTTTATTTTTAGTGAGTGTTGGTTTTTAAGGAGACAGGTTTCCTGTTTTTATGATGAAAGGGGAGGAGAAAATGTGACTCTTAGCATGAAGACATTATTCCAAAAGTAAAAATGAAGGGGGGAAAATTAAGATGATGTCAAGGGGAGGGGAAAGAGAAAAAGATTCTGGCTTCTCCTTTTACTTTGTGCTTCAGATGTAGATCATTTAGGGCGTGCCCACTGATATTGTATTCAGATGTGTTTCCTTGGCATGCATACTGCCAGTTTTATTTAAAAAAACAGCAAAAAAGAGCATTGTGTGCTCACAGAAAGACTTAATAAAACCCTTCCCTTTATGAATTATTTTGATCACAAGTTCTGTTGTTTAAATTTTCTAAAGTGCTGTGTTTAAAAAGAAATGTCCTTCTCTATAGAATTGTCTGTTCTGAAGTTGGCACCTTCCACATAATAGCACACAGAGATTAAAGGCGGGGGAGTACAGAGGCTTTAATCAGACCAGAGGGCTAATGTAATGCATACTGAAGCACAAATCTGCTGTAACAAATGAAATGAATTTCAAGGTCCTGGATGATCTTGCAGCATGTAGATAAATAAACTGGGAAATGTCTCTTCTCCCTTCAACCCTCCCCCTCTCCTACAAAACAAAATATCTTTGATC